>NC_083585.1:57955477-58190477 GCF_027579695.1 Neoarius graeffei | reverse complement strand
TTCCTCCAAGCTGGTGTGCAGGACTGATCAACAGTTACCTCAAACATTTAGTTGCAGTTATTGCTGCACAAGGGGGTCACACCAGATACTGAAACCAAGGTTCACATACTTTTGCTACTCACAGATATGTAATATTGGATCATTTTCCTCAATAAATAAATGACCAAGTATAATATTTTTGTCTCATTTGTTTAACTGGGTTCTCTTTATCTACTTTTAGGACTTGTGTGAAAATCTGATGATGTTTTAGTTTATATTTATGCGGAAATATAGAAAATTCTAAAGGGTTCACAAACTTTCAAGCACCACTGTAGGTATAAAGTATAAGTGCTGCCGGGCAAGGTTTATTTTGTTTGTTTGTTTGTTTGTTTTATTCACCCCTTTCACATATCGTGCAATCCACTGCGTGGTTGGGAATTTCCGGTAGCCAGGCCCAGGCTGCTGATAACAGCACAACAACCAATATTGGGCTATATAATCAGTTTCGATGTTCAAATACCGGGTGTTCAAATATTATTCCAGGTTTACATGGTCTCACAGATTTTTTTCAAGATTAATACTGCTCGAAAT
This sequence comes from Neoarius graeffei, assembly GCF_027579695.1. Taxonomy (NCBI): domain Eukaryota; kingdom Metazoa; phylum Chordata; class Actinopteri; order Siluriformes; family Ariidae; genus Neoarius; species Neoarius graeffei. Next base: position 58,189,907 of record NC_083585.1, on the reverse strand, counting down.
GATTGCACATTTACAATTTGTCATCAGTGTAAATGTACACTGTTGTTGGACAGAGTTATAGTGCTGAGTAGCTGGAACATGTATTTCGTGTAAACAGTGCAGAGAGTAAAAGTGAAAGGGCTGTATGGGTGAAAATATAAAGAGAACTGATTAAAAGCTTCTGTGCAGATGAAACATACCATGGAACCAGTAACTAGACATATAAAAGCAATCGAATAACATCACGTTTCAGCTTACAACCGATATTTGAACATCGAAACTGATGACAAATTGTAAATGTTCAATCATTTCGAGCAGTGGTAATCTTGAAAACACTCTGTGAGACCATGTAAACCTGGAATAATATTTGAACATCCGATATTTGAACATCGAAACTGATTATATAGCCCAATATTGTTTTTTTGTACAGTTATCAGCAGCCTGGGTCTGGCCACCAGAAGTTCCAAACCGTGCAGTGGATTATGGGATATGTGAAAGGGGCGAATATTTTGGCCTGAATACTTCAGGATATTGCTTCTTTACTGTGAATGGATTGCACAATTGCATACATCACTTTTTGCACACCCAGGTTTGTAAAATGGTTGACGCTCGGGTCAAGTGACAGAAGCTTTTGGTTTTGTGGCTACTGCCTCATAGAGGCTAAGCGAGGCAGCAGCCACTACATCAGCGTGTTGTAAGAATGAGTGTAATAATAGTGCACTGCGCATGCGCATAAGCATTACAATCACCAGAACAGCGAATTGTGATCTCGCGATACAAACAGTTGATCTCATGTTATCAAAGGTACACAAGAACAAGTGGTGAAGCCACCATGTCATCATGTTGTAAGAATGAGTGTAACAATAGTGAAACTTCATAACTGATCAGCACTTATCCTGATCAAGTTTGATTACCCGTTCTACTTCTCGATAAACTTCAGAACCAATCAGAACCAGAAATGAAATCAGAGAAACCTCGTTATAACTTCATAGTATCAGAAGATAATCGGCAGATAAAAAGATAAACGAAATTCACCTTGTGGTTTGCCAAGGCTACTGATTCAATATCAAGTGGTGTTTATTGTAAGAAAATGTACCTTTTGATTATCACAGCTTTTGTTTGGTCCTTCTGAAAAGTCAAATGAAAGGTTTTCAATGTTTTTGTTTTTTTTTAGCTTTATGGCAGAAATACTGAGAAGCCGATATCAAACTTCTGCTATTTGCTTTAATTATTTAACTTTTTTTATTTTAGTCTTTACACTTGTGAAACAAAATGTGCTCATTGGTACTAAATAATGCTTCTAAGACACTTCATGAACAAGTGCTTTCTTTCTTACTATTTTGAAAATAGATCTAGTTCAGGGTGGCACGGTGGTGTAGTGGTTAGCGCTGTCGCCTCACAGCAAGAAGGTCCTGGATTCGAGCCCCGGGGCCGGCAAGGGCCTTTCTGTGCGGAGTTTGAGTGGGTTTCCTCCGGGTGCTCCGGTTTCCCCCACAGTCCAAAGACATGCAGGTTAGGTTAACTGGTGACTCTAAATTGAGCGTAGGTGTGAATGTGAGTGTGAACGGTTGTCTGTGTCTATGTGTCAGCCCTGTGATGACCTGGTGACTTGTCCAGGGTGTACCCCGCCTTTCGCCCGTAGTCAGCTGGGATAGGCTCCAGCTTGCCTGTGACCCTGTAGAACAGGATAAAGCGGCTACAGATAATGAGATGAAATCTAGTTCACAGCACTGTATTTTGAACAAAATACATGAAACAAAACTGGTAACCAAAATACTACAAGCCCTGATGCTGCTCACAGCTTGGTGATGCTTGCAAGAGATGAGGCGAGTATCATTGATAACATGTAATATATGCTATATTTACTGTGTGGACATGGGATCAGAAAACTATTTTATTTATAAACAGTAGCCACATGGACCCATATAGTACCTATGTTTTTTTTTTTTTTTTTTTTGGGGGGGGGTAGGGGTGGATGGATGGCTCTATATAAGTGATGAACGGAAAAGGCTGTATGGCATGTCATCACATAGGATGCTGCAAACCAGGAAGCATTCTCATCCATGATTCATAGCTCTGCACTGTGGTATAAGATGTGTGTTTATCACAATAATCTCAGTGTACGCACTCATGTCACACAACTGAGCTAATTACAGCACTCTGGTCCAATGAAAATCTGCTTATATCTAAAACAGAAAGGCATTCTGTCTCCTCTGCTGACCAAAACAACGCTCACCATTACCAAACGGGTGAAGGAGGAAACAGGAAGTAGCGTGACAAGTTGATCCAATTATCTTACTCGACATGCAGCGATGACAGCAGTTTGGTTTCACACACAGTATGGTTCGGTTGAAGCGTGCCCCAAAGCACCATGTTCTAATGGATCAGTTAAATACCTGAACCTTCAATCCAAGAGCACTAGAATCAGCACACAAGGGGAACCTCTAGTACCGATGCTAAGCCTGCTGGAATTGTGCATCTCTTGGTGTTCAGAAAAGCAGTGAAGCTTGAAGGCCGAGAAGAGAGACTGGACTGGGAACATTACTGAAGCATGGTGCATGAATAAGACATCACAATCCACAGCCGTATATAAAATATAGATTATGGGACATGCTACACTCTGTGAATCATTTCATAAAACCAGCAGGAGAGAAGTCTGTGTACAGTACACATGGGGGCACCATTTATTCTTTATTATCCTAATTACTCATAATCACTACTGTTTACAAGAATAAAAAATAAATAAATTAAAAAAAACCCTCCTAACTATGGAGTAGAATGGAGAAGAAACCCACACAGTACACGCTTCAGCAGTAATATGGCTGGATTCTGGCATGATATAAAATATCTATTTATAGTGTGTAGAAAGTAACACAGAACCCCTGAGAGGTGTTATTTAGAAAGAGAAGCCCAGAAAATGCTTCCTTCTACAGTATGATATTTACATAATGAAGATTCAGAAATGCATAGCCTACACCACAAGTGTGTCATCTGATGAAAATGGCTTCTGCTTTGTACAAATGAGCACAAATACAACCTTCCCTATCTGTGTTTGTCCCTCTCATGGCTGTAAGGCTTCGTTTCTTGGCATCTACAACATCTTACATAATGGCCCGGTCACACCGCCCGAACTTTGCTGGAGCGTTCCTGGAGCGGTGAAAAAAATTCATCACCGCTCGTAACTGTTCACCACCGTTTAACAAAAGTTGGCCCCCGTTAAAGCAACGCCGTATATGCTCGGCCACCGCTGATGTTTCTCGAGGGGCCCTCCTACCGCTCCGAAAGTTTTGAGCTGCACAAAATATTGCGAGCGGTGAGGAGGGGGCAATTTTCCGCCCCGGCAAAGTTCATCCCCGCTCCACCAATGCCCAGTCAAAGCTTGGCACTGCTAGACACAAGTTCGTGGACGCTTGGGTCCGCTAGGCCAACGCAGAAATCTTGAACGCTGGACCACCGCTGCTTCGCCAGCGTTGCCCGGGTGGCGATTAAACGTTGCACAAGCTTCGGTGGAGCGGTTGTAAGCGTTTTACGAGCGGACACGGGGTTGCTGGAACGGTGTCGGGCGTTGAAGCAGCTATCCATGGCGGCGATGAACTTTGGTTTGGCGTTGGTATAGAGGTGTCGGAGCGGGACCAGAATTTGACTATAAATACGGGGAGAAATGGACCAGGAGCTCATTTGGAATCGAGCTGCCGTTGAGTTCAGACCTCATCTATATCGAATTTGCTCAAAGTTACAGTAAAACTGTATCACCATGGATGCTGAGAGACTTGCTATGATTGGTGCTAAACCAACTTTATACCCCCGCCGAGCCAAAGCCCGCATGCGCAGAACGCTGCTATACCAACGCTCGTGTCACCGCTAAACCAACGCTCGGTACCGCTCGCTACCGCTAAACCAACGCTAAAGCAACGCCGGCTTCAGCGGTGCACCGCTAAGCCAACGCCCGTGTTTTCGATTTTTTTCCCATTTTGTGCACGGTGACGAGTGTTGTCGAAATTCGGCCCCCCCTCCCTACCGTTCAAGGAACGCTCCAGCAAAGTTCGGGCGGTGTGACCGGGCCATGAGGCACAAAACACCTGGGGAAGTGCTGCTACGGCAAAATCATCAGCAATCAGGAAAAGTTACTGTTGCGACCCTGAGGTTGGTAATTTTACTGCAACAGCACATTTCAAAGTGTTTTATTCCTCTTATAGCAATTACAAAAATCAATAAATACATAAATAATTAGTGAATGACACTTTGATCCATTTATGGTAACATTTAATGTTGTTGAACTTCTGAAAGGCTTCTGAAAGCTAATTCCTGTTCTCACTTACATTATAGCAGCTATAAACTGAAAAAAAATAAAATAAAATAAATAAATAAAATAAAGATTCAGCTTACAGAAAACTTTACCATATTGATATTTACATGTTTTACTTCCTTTCTTGCTCCCCAACATCCCTGTGAATTAGATGCTACAATGGAAAGTATAATGCAGTAGAACTTGTATATTAAAGGGGTACAAAATATAATATATACAGTTGCTGATGTGACAAAGTAACGTATTCTTAAGTATTCTATCAAATTTATATACTAGAAAACAATGAAATATCTTGGTAATTGTAAATATAATACTTTATACGCTAAACCGCACAAGAGTCGCCATTTTTAAAAGACCGTGACATCAGCGCTACCCACTGCACTAGTGGAACTCTCCGAAATAGAGGAGATAAGCGTGTAATCATGGCGTCGGGTGCATCAAGTGAAAGCGACAGCTCTGTCGAATCATACGAAGAGATCCCGCAAGACACACTGCAAGCAGGCTATGGCTTAGAAGGGTACCAGTTTGAACCTAGGAGAGGTACTCTCGACTCCGGTGATGAAATAAGAGAAGAAAGCTCGGATGACGGCGAGGATGAGACTGATGCTGACCATGGGCGTGGCGAGCGTGGGGCGGGGCAGAGCGTCTGCGTGCAGGTGACACGGCGTGGTGCTCGTGCGGAAAATGTAACGTGGAGTTGCTCACGAGTCCAGCAGAATTTATTTGCTGCAATGAGATAGGCGCCACCCGTGGACTTGCGAAATCGTCGCAAGAGGCAGAAACAGGTATTTCACACGTGCTATTCCCAACCTCAATGAGCCAACACAACTGGGCACATACATACGTTATGAGTGTTACGCGGAGAAAATGAACGTGCATTCTGATTGGATAAAATTAATATCATGGCGGGCTGTTCAAACTGCGGAAATAGTTTGCTCGAGCTACTTTCAAAACACTATAACTTTCCAACCTTAGAACAAAAAACTTTTCTAAGTCTTGAATAAGGTTCATCAATGTGTTTTATTGTTATATTTACTCTATATATTGCCCTCTGTTCCCCTTTAATTAATTAACATACAATCCCAATTCCAACAAAATTGGGACACTGTGTAAATTGTAAATAAAAACAGAACACAATAATTTGCAAATCATGGAAACTTGATATTTCATTAAAAATAGTACAAAGACAACATATCAAATGTTGAAAGTGAGAAATTTTATTGTTTTTTGAAAAATATATATGCTCATTTTGAATTTGATATCAGTAACGTTTCAAAAAGTTTGGACAGGGGCGTGTTTACCACTGTGTCACATCACCTCTACTTTTAACAGCATTCTGTAAACGTTTGGGAACTGAGGAGACCAATTGCTGTAGTTTTGAAAGAGAAATGTTGTCCCATTCTTGCCTGATATACAATTTCAGTTGCTCAGCAGTTCGGGATCTCCTTTCTTGTATTTTGCGCTTCAGAACGCGCCAAATGTTTTAAATCGGAGACAGGTCTGGACTGCAGGCAGGCCAGTTTAGCACCCAGACTCTTTTACTATGCAGTTTTAATATGCGCAGAATGCGGTTTGGTATTGTCTTGCTGAAAAAAGGAAGGCCTTCCCATCACAGGCATCCAATGTCAGTTTTCAGCCTTGTCTCTTTTACTATGCAGTTTTAATATGCGCAGAATGCGGTTTGGTATTGTCTTGCTGAAAGAAGGAAGGCCTTCCCTGAAAAAGATTTTGTCTGGATGGCAGCATGTTGCCCTGAAATGTGCATATATCATTCAGCATTAATGATGCCTTCCCAGATGTACAAGCTCCCCATATCATGTGCACTAATGCACCCTCATACCATCACAGATGCTGGCTTTTGAACTGTGCACTGAAAACAAGCCGGATGGTCCCTCTCCTCTTTAGCCTGGAGGACGTGGTGTCCATGATTTCTAAAAAGAATTTCTACTTTTGATTTGTCAGACCTCGGGACAATTTTCTACTTTGCCTCAGTCCATCGTAAAAGAGCTCGGGCCCAGAGAAGGTGGTGGTGTTCCTGGATATTGTTTATATCTGGTTTTAACTTGCATTTGTGGATGCAGTAATGAACTGTTTTCACAGACGATGGTTTTCTGAAGTGTTCCTGAGCCCATACAGTGATTTCCACTACAGACACGTGTCTGCTTTTAATGCAGTGTCTCCTGAGGGCCTGAAGATCACAGGCATCCAATGTCAGTTTTCAGCCTTGTCTCTTGCATACAGAGATTTCTCCAGAGTCTCTGAATCTTTTAATGATATTATGGACCATAGATGATGTGATCCACAAATGCTTTGCAGTTTTACATTGAGGAACGTTATTCTGAAATTGTTGCACTGTTTGCCCATGCAGTCTTTCACACAGCGGTGAACCCCTCCCTATCTTTACTTCTGAGAGACTCCGCCTCTCTGGGATGCTCTTTTTATACCCAATCATGTTGCCAATTAACCAAATAAGTTTTTTTAAGCATTACACAACTTTTTCAGTCTTTTGTTGCCCCTGTCCCAACTTTTCTGAGACGTGTTGCTGACATCAAATTCAAAATGCGCATATATTTTCAAAAAACAATAAAATTCTCAGTTTCAACATTTGATGTGTTATCTTTGTACTATCCATCCATCCATTATCTATAGCCACTTATCCTGTTCTCCAGGGTCGCAGGCAAGCTGGCCTATCCCAGCTGCCTATGGGTGAGAGGCGGGGTACACCCTGGACAAGTCGCCAGGTTATCGCAGGGCTAACACAGAGACAAACAACCCTTCACACTCACATTCACACCTACGGTCAATTTAGAGCCACCAATTAGCCTTCTTTGTACTATGTTCAATGAAATACAGGGTTTCCATGATTTGTGAATCTTGACATTCTGTTTTATTTACGTTTTACCCAGTGTCCCAACATTTTTGGAATTGGGGTTGTAGTTTGACTATTTTGAGCAACTAGTATTACTGTCTGAAATTATTGACCGAAAATGAAAGTTCTTTGCTTCTTACTTTCTTTAACCAGCTAACAGTGAAGTTAAAAGAAATACATAAGCTATACGTAGCTTTTTTTGGGGGGGGCGGGGGGCAGCTTTAAGGAACCTGCATTTACTCTAAGCAAAAAGGTTATTTGGTTCATATCTTCTTCAGCCACACTGTAAAAAAAGAATAGTTGAGAATACTTGAAATTTCAAGGCAACAGTCTGCATTAAGAATTTTATGTTTTGCCAATGATGTGCCCATGATAATCCAAACTATGATAACACTGTTATCTTTATTAAGAATTCTTAATTAAGTCAATTTTCAATTCCTCATTCTGCCAACATAGATTTCTCTTTTTGCTGAACAGTGGCATTCACAGTAGTACAAAAAGGCAATTGAGGTTATCAGACTTTTTTCACCTTTATTTGGATAGGACAGTGTAGAGACAGGAAATGAGCGGGACAGGGAGGGATCAGGAAACGACCTTGGGTCAGAATCAAACCTGGGTCCCCGGATTTATGGTATGGCGCCTTATCCACCTGAGCCACACCCATGACTTGGGTTTTAAAAATTTTTGTAATTGTGTAGAACAATGAAAAAAGGCATGTATAAATTATGATAACCTTGGGGGCGTTGTGGCTCAGGTGGATAAGGCACCATACCATAAATCCGGGGACCTGGGTTTGGTTCCGACCCAAGGTCATTTCCCGATCCCTCCCTGTCTCTCCTGCTCATTTCCTGTCTCTATGCTGTCCTATCCAAATAGAGGTAAAAAAAAAAATTGTGATAACCTCAATTGCCTTTTTGTACTACTGTGAATGCCACTGTTCAGCAAAAAGAGAAATCTATGTTGGCAGAATGAGGAATTGAAAATTGACTTAATTAAGAATTCTTAATAAAGATAACAGTTTTATCATAGTTTGGATTATCATGGGCACATCGTTGGCAAAACATAAAATTCTTAATGCAGACGGTTGCCTTGAAATTTCAAGTATCCTCAACTATTTTTTTTTACAGTGCAGCTAACATCTAGCTAAACATGTCCTGAGCTTACTAAAAACATTTAAGGCATTGCTCAGAAACAAATGAGATTCAGCAAAAATCCCAACTTATCGATAATGATAAATTAGCTGGCATAATGTGCTTCACTTTTGATGGTTTTATCCAGACTGTTTTGACCTTTTTTTTCCCCCAATTAAATCAGTCCAACCCCTTGCATGCTCCTGTAACATGAGAAGCCATATATCAGAATCTCTGCAATACAGATTTAATGCACCGTCCTCCCCATTTAGCCTCTATAGACTTTTGCGATTATGGCTTCAAAATGGTGATTGAAGTCAGTACTGTGGTGCCTGTTAAAAGCACAATTACATTGGGAATAAATCCTTTTACAGTCCAACATGCAGAAAGGTACAGAAACAGCATGTGCTAGGAGTGGCACCAGGCTATTAGAGAGCAGCAGCGGAAGTGGATGAGGAATACGAATCAGAATGATTTAGTGATGGCCGTCGTAAAATATGACCAGGGATTCGATTTACAACCTGTTATAAACCTGCCATCGATTGGATTTATACCAGTATTTGGCCTGCGATGCTAAACCCCTTTTGGCCAAGGGTCCAAAAATACTTTCCGAGCTGTGTTGGAACATAGTGGCAGATGGAGCTTTTGTCTAATCGAGCATTGCGGAAAGGGGAAGTGGGCACTAAAACAGTCAGAGCGGAGATGGGAGGGTAAGTTGATACCAATGTTCCCTCTCTCCGAACTCGGCTCTTTCTCCATTTCTCTAAGACAGAGTGATTTTGTGATGATGTCTGGGTGCGTGTATTGTGTCCGTGTCTGCTCGTCCCCTATTTTGACATGTGACTCCCTGGTAATGAAGAAGTGTTATTAATGGGGTCAGCCTGTTAAGTAATGGCAGCAAATGTGCCATGAGTTATGGGGCAAATCTCTCAGCCAGCCTGACCCAGTATCTTGAGTCACGCTTGGTGAGTTATGCTATTGATCTGAGAGATGTGATCTTGAGTTATTGTTCCAAAAAGGTATGATAGAGAGGAAGCCAGAGAAATATATTTCAAAAGACACTGAGTCAGACCTACCTCAGAACTCTGAGAAACAGGCAGAAAGTAGCATCCAGGGTGAAAAACTCCAAAACCTACCCTAACCAACTCCGAAATGAACAATGGGCCAGTGATTCATGTACCACTCACATCTGGATGAGCATAATACCATGGAATGACACCGGTTAACATCTCCAAGTCTCCCAGAACACATCCATGACTTCACCCCGATGGTCAGGTATTTCCGCTAAAAGGACCAGAGCTCACATTCAGGCCTCGTAAAGCACTGAAATTGCCTATAACAATTACATATCCAGTCATCTATACAGTATGCATGGATCAATAAAGTTCATCCATCCATCTACCTATCTACCCATCGATCCATTTTCCATCCATTTATCTAGCCATCTTTCCATCCATCCACCCATGCACTTGCAGTTGACCCTTTTGCACCTAAATCCAAATTTACCCTGAGGGATAGAAACTGTTCATCCCTCAATCCATCCATCTAATGCAACAACCTAGACATCCATTTATACATCCACAAATCAATCAATCAATCAATCAATCAATCAATCAATCAATCAATCAATCAATCGATCTATCTATCTATCTATCTATCTATATTCAGCCATCCACCTTCATAGTTATTCCGTGTCTGTCCTTTATTTTCTTTTGGAGAACCAATAAGTCCACCTATTTATAATTCATCCACCTATCCATTTATCTAGCCATCTTTCCATCCATCCACCCATGCACTTGCAATTGACCCTTTTGCACCTGAACCCAAACTTACCCTTAGGGATAGAAACTGTTCCTCCATCAATCCATCCATCTAATGCGCCAATCAACACATCCATTTCTACATCCACAAATCAATCAATTAATACATCCTTATATTCAGCTATCCACCTTCACAGCTATCCCCTTTCTGTCCTTTATTTTCTTTTGGGGAACCAAAAAGTCCACCTATCCATCTTTCATCCACCCATCTATTTGTATCCATCCATACCTATATAGTTATCTGTTTCTATCCATCCTCCATTTGTATTCATTGACCTATGTACATCCTTTCATCCATCCATTAATATCCACCCAATCATTTATATCCATCCATCCTTTCATAGCCATCCATTTATATCCATCCAACCATTTCTCATCATTGACCTATCCATCCATCCATCACCTAAACCCAAATTTACCCTGAGGGATAGAAACTGTTCATCCCTAAATCCATCCATCTAATGCACCAATCAACACATCCACTTCTACATCCAAGAATCAGTCAATCAGTCAATCAATCAATACAGCCATATATTCAGCTATCCACCTTCACAGCTATCCCTTTTCTGTCCTTTATTTTCTTCTGGGGAACCAAAAAGTCCACCAATTCATCATTCATCCACCCCTCCATTTGTATCCATCCATACTTATATAGCTATCTGTTTCTATCATCCACCCACCATTTGTATTCATTGACCTATGTACGGTACATCCTTTCATCCATCCACTAATGTCCACCCATCCATTTATTTCCATCCATCCTTCCATAGCTATCGATTTATATCCATCCAACCATTTCTCATCATTGACCTATCCATCATCCATCTATCACAACGACTGTCCTTTACTTTCTTTTGGGGATCCAAAATGTCCCTCCATCCATCCATCCATCCATCTCTCCTCTTCTACCATCTTTTTTCAGTACTGTGCAAAAGTCCTGGCACCCGTTTTTCATGCAAACTTTGTTATAGATTTCTATTTTATGACTTCTACATTTCTGAGTCAGTGCAAAAACAGTTTACAGTTCCAAATGTTCATTTTCCAGCATAAAATTAAATGTAACAGAAAAAAAAAGTTTCTATCTGAGCAGTATATTACATAATAGACCACTTTTCAGATGAAAAAAGAAAACATAATGAAGAGTACTGGAAATTTTTTGCTGCAAAATGAAGAAGCGAGTGTGACAGTTAAAGTGTCCAGAAGAACTGTGGCTGGTTCTGTAAGATGCTCATCAAAACCTACAGCTCATTTCCACATAAAACTGCGCTCACCTCTCTCTCTCTCTCTCTCTCTCTCTCTCTATATATATATATATATATATATATATATATATATATATATATATATATATACTTTGTTTAATTTATTATGGCTGACTGATTACGGTTTATAGTATTTTTTTAATGTTGAAACATTTCATTTCATTATTTTTCAGCTATTTTTGGGTCAACAGCATTTCTTGACATGTGCCTAAGGGCCTCTGCATGCTCTTGCGACAAGGCTTTCGCAGATAGCTTTTCGCAGACAGTTGTAATTTATTGTTGAGTGGGGAGTAATAGGCATGCGCGATGTTATTCACTGCCACAACGCAAGGGGGCGCGAAGTCGCGAAGTCGCTACGAGTAGTTGGTGGGTGTGGTTAGTGGAGTGTTTATCCTCCGGTTACTTATAATGACTAGAACTGGAGTTGTATAGATGTACGTACTTCCTCGCTTCCTCGATCAACCGCTCTTCGTGCTGCTCCATCTTCGCTCGTGTTTTTAAAAATGGCGGTAGTGAAAACAAACCAAACCGGGAAAGTAGGGAAGCGGAAGTGCGTGTACAGCGGATGTAGAGTGGACCAATCAGAGCCCTCTTGTCTGCGACGCTGTCTGCGAGGCTTCTGCGGTGGTCACAATTTTTGGGAGGTGCGCGCAGAGCGTCTGCGAAGGGGGGGGGCTACGCAGACGCCATCTGCGACGCCATCTGCGAGGACTGCGTTGTCAGCATAAATTGGCCTTAAGACTTTTGTACAATATTGTATATTCTATTCATCCATCCATCCACTTTCCACTGCCACAAGTATCCCTTATTCTATTTCAGGGATCAAAAAAGGCAATCAATCACTCTATCCATCCATCAAAACACTTGCCATTGTCATTACATGCCTTATACACCATTATTTAAATTTCTCTTTGGGACCAATAGCATAGATCTATCTCCATGTAGACAAGGGTGAATTAACAGAAATAGAACAAGACTGAGAACTTAACTTACACAAACGTAGTATTTGGCAAGACTTTTATGGCATCTGAATGTCAAACAGCGCTTTATATAGACTGTTAACAGGAATTTGCATTGAGTGTCAAAGCTATATTTCTCCACTCGCAACATTAGTCCCGAGTCAATTACCGTAGCTCCCATTTGCTACTTGACTTGAAAGCATTGAAGAAAACTTATCTTTATTTTATCTCACCATGTCATATACAACCTCTCATTAAACATATACAGAGACATTCTGAAGAAGAACGAAGCTCGTAAGGAAGTAGCAGAGCGCATCACTTGTGTATCTTGAGATAGTTTATCGCTAGTACAGTTAGCTTGTGGTGCTAATCTGCTCAGGAAGCTTGGTGCCTGGAAATCCAAACCAATTTTCACACAGATTAGTGTGTTATAAGTGTGTGTTTAATGACTTAGAAGATGATGCACAGATATACACACATATGGAGGTGCTCATCTGCTCACAAAGCTATTACAAATCCTCCGAGCGACTGGAAGCATACGAGTGTGAATGTAGTGTTCGAGTAGAAGCACTGAGGACTTTTCAGGATTCTCAGCAGCGCCAAAAGGAGATCTGTTTCTAATTCAGGACACTCAGCTGGAGATATTTTATCCTGGGTTTATACATATACAATAAGAGTGGGTATATAAAGTTTTCAACCTGACTCTGGGGAAAAAAGATTAAATCTCTCGATGCATGATCGCATTCAGAGACCTTTCAGATGTGGAGCACAGCATCTGCCTCTGATTGATACACATGAGGAATACAGAACATCTGGTTCTCATTCCTGAATAGAGCGATGCGATACAACCTGTCATTATGGTATTACTCTGATATCTGATTATTTAGAAATGCTTCGTGACTGTTTCATCATCCACATATAATAATTAAGCATAAATTATAGATTTCTGATATAATGATGCCCGGGTAATGAACAGTGACATCCAACTGAACTGATAAATAAATTAATAAATAAATACTATTATATTTTTTAATTATTAATCACAATGATCAGAATTAATGCAGTTAATTAGGACTGGGATAAATATTAGCATACTGCTAACATTAGCAACCGCTAAATATCATAGCTGTGTATTAAATATTGTCGGTTAACCAGCAGGGCACTAATCACCAGCTTGTATTTAACCCACGGGGTTTGGTCACACACAGCTGCTGCGTGGAAAAGTGTGAAAGCAAAAGAAATTTGACATGTTTTATTCAGTCCGCTGACATTCAGCAAAGTGCAAAACCTGAACACACACTGACAGCGGGGCAGTCTGAAGCTCTCGTATAACCCGGGGTTATTTTCAGTGCTGTGATCAGTCAGGGTCGGGACTCCAGAACGCAGGCCAACTCTTTCGCTTACAGCCTTAAATAAAGTCACGTGACATGCGGAGGTGTTTGAGGCTCGGTGTTAATGAGAACGTTTCAAACGTTCATTACAACGCAGAAATGTCCGGGAAGAAAAACACAAAGACGCCTCGCAACGTTTACTGACTGTGTGATAAATAATACACAGTTAAAACCCACCTCACTGATACATCAGTGTTTTACTGTTTCTTCACGTCTCCTCCAATTTTACTTTCTTTCTTTTCATCTCTTCCTGTTTTTTCTCACCTTTTTGTTACATTCTTTGTGTCTTCCTGTCTTTCTTCCCGTCTTTTCCCTTTCTTACCATCTTTCTTTGTCTCTACCTTTCTAGTTTTCTTTCTTTCCATCTCTTCCTGTTTTTCTTGCAGGCTCTTCCCATCTCTTCCTGTCTTTCTTATCATTTCTTTCTTTCTTTCTTTCTTTCTTTCTTTCTTTCTCAGTCTTTTTCCCTTTCTTACCATCTCTCTTTCAATCTCTTACTTTCTAGTTTTCTTTCTTTCCATCTCTTCCCATCTCTTCTTGTCTTTCTTCCCATCTCTTTACTTTCTTTCTTCCTTTCTTTCACTATTTTCCCTTTCTTACCATCTCTCTTTCAATCTCTCACTTTCAAGCTTTCTTTATTTCAATCTTACCATTTTCCCTGTCTCTCTTCCCATCTTCTTTCTTTTTTCTTTCTTTCTCCCTGACTTTCTTCCAGTCTTTCCCTTTTTTATCATCTTTCATTCTATGTCTCCTTTTTTCTTCCAGGCTCTTTCTTTCTTTCTTTCTTTCTTTCTTTCTTTCTTTCTTTCTTTCTTTCTTTTTTCTTTCTTTCTTTCTTTCTTTCTTTCTTTCTTTCAGTAGTTTCCCTTTCTTACCATCTCTCTTTCAATCTCTCACTTTCTAGTTTTCTTTCTTTCCATCTCTTCCTGTTTTTTTTGCAGGCTCTTCCCATCTCTTCCTGTCTTTCTTCCCATTTCTTTCTTTCTTTCTTTCTTTCTTTCTTTCACTATTTTCCCTTTCTTACATCTCTCTTTCAATCATTCACTTTCTATGTTTCTTTCTTTCCATCTCTTCCTGTTTTTCTTGCAGGCTCTTCCCATCTCTTCCTGTCTTTCTTCCCATTTCTTTCTTTCTTTCTTTCTTTCTTTCTTTCTTTCTTTCTTTCTTTCTTTCTTTCTTTCTTTCACTATTTCCCTTTCTTACCATCTCTCTTTCAATCTCTCATTTTCTAGTTTTCTTTATTTCAATCTTACCATTTTCCCTGTCTCTCTTCCCATCTTCTTTCTTTCTTTCGCTCTCCCTGACTTTCTTCCAGTCTTTTCCCTTTTTTACCATCTTTCTTTCCATCTCTCCTTTTTTTTCTTCCAGGCTCTTCATGTCTTTCTTTCTTTCTTTCTTTCTTTCTTTCTTTCTTTTATTTCCCTTTCTTACCATTTCTCTTTCAATTGTTCCCGTTCTAATTTTCTTGCTATCTTACCATCTTACCACCTTTCTTTCTTTCTTTCTTTCTTTCTTTCTTTCTTTCTTTCTTTCTTTCTTTCTTTCTTTCTTTCCCTTTCAGTGTTCTTTCCTGTCTCTCTTCCCATCTCCTCCTGTTTTTCTTCCAGGCTCTTTCTTTCTTTCTTTCTTTCTTTCTTTCTTTCTTTCTTTCTTCCAGTATTTTTCTTTTCTTACAATCTTTCTACCAATCTCTAACTTTGTTTTTTTTTCCACTGACTTTCTTTCCCTTTCTTCCTGTCTTTCTTCTCATCTCTTCCTGTTTTTCCCATCTTTTTGTCACTTTCTTTGTTTCTTCCAGTTTTTCCCTTTACCATCTTTCTTTCCATCTCTCCCTTTTGAGTTTTCTTTCTTTCTTTCTGTCTTCCTGTTTTTTTCCCCAACTTCCTCTCCATCTCTTCCAGGCTCTTCCTGTCTTTTTTCTCTTTCTTTCTTTGTCTCTTCCCATCTTTCACAGTCTTTCTTTCAGTCTCCTTGTCTCTTTTTTAAAGATTAAGTTTGGGTCTCTAAAGTAATCTCTGAACTTAGAAGTGAGTCCTCATGTCCTGAAGGTGCCACTACAGGGACCTTCACATCTGTTGCAGATGATGTTTGCACTGAAATATCCCAAACTGTATTGAATAGGAATAGAGTAAGATCAAAAATCAAATCACCTGATTAATTAGAAAGGTACAGCGGCGAGGTCTGAGGAAGCCGAATCGAATCATTGACTGAATGGAGAGAAATTAGTCACATGATGTAACAGAGTCTCGGCAGCTGAGTGAGCGTCAGAGAGAGCAGACTGAAGGACCTGCGAAGGTCATCGGGGCCGTGTGGAGACGGTTTTCTTTTCACTGGTCGAAAGGGAATGAGAGAGAGAGAGCGAGAGAGAGAGCGCAAGACAGAGAGAATATTGATTAATTTGCTGTTGCCATCTTTTTCCTCCTCGCTGTATGATAAACCCACAGAGTTCACTCGAAGTGCTTGCTCTGCACGTTAATTGAATAAATTTGACAAGGCATTTTGAGCATTTCTGAAATGATTTAGTGTAATTATTTATGAGGCATTATGTCTTGAACAAGTGAATTGAGAGAACAATTAGTTTTGCTATCATCTTCCAGAGGATTAATTATCCTGCAAATTCCTATAAACACTCAGGAACAAACAGGAAACACAAAATAAAGTAAATGTGAGAAAAGTAAACGCAGCAGTCAGCGCGCCAAATAACGGCTGCATTCACTGTTCACACGCTCATTTATTAACTGGTAATGAATGTTAGAGGAAGTGTTATCAATTATTCTGATTTATGGGTGGAAAAACAAACACGCTCAACACACACACACACACACACACACACACACACCACAGACCAGCAGATTAAACTCGTCCTGTTTCGAAGGTGTGGATGATGTCCTTCTAACTGCAGCGTCTCTGATCTAACTCCCATCCAGATCCAAGCCAAATTCTACCTCCATAAATACAACCCTGATTCTAAAAAAGTTGGGACAAAGTACAAATTGTAAATAAAAACGGAATGCAATGACGTGGAAGTTTCAAAATTCCATATTTTATTCAGAATAGAACATAGATGACATATCAAATGTTTAAACTGAGAAAATATATCATTTAAAGAGAAAAATGAGGTGATTTTAAATTTCATGACAACAACACATCTCAAAAAAGTTGGGACAAGGCCATGTTTCCCACTGTGAGACATCCCCTTTTCTCTTTACAACAGTCTGTAAACGTCTGGGGACTGAGGAGACAAGTTGCTCAAGTTTAGGGATAGGAATGTTAACCCATTCTTGTCTAATGTAGGATTCTAGTTGCTCAACTGTCTTAGGTCTTTTTTGTCGTATCTTCCGTTTTATGATGCGCCAAATGTTTTCTATGGGTGAAAGATCTGGACTGCAGGCTGGCCAGTTCAGTACCCGGACCCTTCTTCTACGCAGCCATGATGCTGTAATTGATGCAGTATGTTGTTTGGCATTGTCATGTTGGAAAATGCAAGGTCTTCCCTGAAAGAGACGTCGTCTGGATGGGAGCATATGTTGCTCTAGAACCTGGATATACCTTTCAGCATTGATGGTGTCTTTCCAGATGTGTAAGCTGCCCATGCCACACGCACTAATGCAACCCCATACCATCAGAGATGCAGGCTTCTGAACTGAGCGCTGATAACAACTCGGGTCGTCCTTCTCCTCTTTAGTCCAAATGACACGGCGTCCCTGATTTCCATAAATTTTGATTTGTCTGACCACAGAACAGTTTTCCACTTTGCCACAGTCCATTTTAAATGAGCCTTGGCCCAGAGAAGACGTCTGCGCTTCTGGATCATGTTTAGATACGGCTTCTTCTTTGAACTATAGAGTTTTAGCTGGTAACGGTGGATGGCACGGTGAATTGTGTTCACAGATAATGTTCTCTGGAAATATTCCTGAGCCCATTTTGTGATTTCCAATACAGAAGCATGCCTGTATGTGATGCAGTGCCGTCTAAGGGCCCGAAGATCACGGGCACCCAGTATGGTTTTCCGGCCTTGACTCTTACGCACAGAGATTCTTCCAGATTCTCTGAATCTTTTGATGATATTATGCACTGTAGATGATGATATGTTCAAACTCTTTGCAATTTTACACTGTCGAACTCCTTTCTGATATTGCTCCACTATTTGTCGGCGCAGAATTAGGGGGATTGGTGATCGTCTTCCCATCTTTACTTCTGAGAGCCGCTGCCACTCCAAGATGCTCTTTTTATACCCAGTCATGTTAATGACCTATTGCCAATTGACCTAATGAGTTGCAATTTGGTCCTCCAGCTGTTCCTTTTTTGTACCTTTAACTTTTCCAGCCTCTTATTGCCCCGTCCCAACTTTTTTGAGATGTGTTGCTGTCATGAAATTTCAAATGAGCCAATATTTGGCATGAAATTTCAAAATGTCTCACTTTCGACATTTGATATGTTGTCTATGTTCTATTGTGAATACAATATCAGTTTTTGAGATTTGTAAATGATTGCATTCCATTTTTATTTACAATTTGTACTTTGTCCCAACTTTTTTGGAATCGGGGTTGTAAATAAATAAACAAACAAACAAACAAATAAATAAAATCCTCCAGGGTTTATATCTTTAAAGTACTTTTTGTCCCAAACAGCCCGATTCTCTGAAAAGGTGTGGACTTACTTTCTTCTTTTCTTCCTGTCAGTTTCTTTCTTCCCATCTCTTTTGACATTTCCCCCTACATCTTCTTATCTGTCTTTCGTTTGCCCTTTCTCTTCATGCCTTGGTTTCTTTCTTTCTTTCTTTCTTTCTTTCTTTCTTTCTTTCTTTCTTTCTTTCTTTCTTTTTTCTCTTTCTTTCCATCTCTCTATTCAACATTCTCTTCCTGTCTCCTTTTGTTTTGTCCTTACTCTTTCTTTCTTTCTTTCTTTCTTTCTTTCTTTCTTTCTTTCTTTCTTTTGTCCCATCTCTCTATTGAACATTCTTTTCCAGTGTCTCTTTGTTTTGTCCTTACTCTTTTTCTTTCTCTTTCTTTCTTTCTTTCTTTCTTTCTTTCTTTCTTTCTTTCTTTCTTTCTTTCTCATCCACTCTCCCCTTTTCTTTCTTTCTTTCTTTCTTTCTTTCTTTCTTTCTTTCTTTCTTTCTTTCCTTCCATCTCTTCCTGCCTCATTCTCACTTCCCATCTCTTTTTTTGTTTCTCTTTTTACTTCCCTTCTCTCTCGCTCTCTGCCTCCTTTTCTTTCCTTCTCCTCATCTTTCTTCCCTCCATCCTCATTTCCACGAATAAAACTTTAATATAAGATTCAGTAAACAATTTAACAGCACATAATACACAGTTTATTTGAGATAAGAATTAATGAACAAATAAACAATCGTTGTTGTTTAAACTATCTTCACAGAACATAATCATATTTAGACATCAGGGTGAAGAAGAAGAAGCTTTTATTAAAAATTTAAGACTTAATAAAAGTTTCCTCATTGAATGAAAATTTCTTAGAATCCTCATAAAGTTGGTCACTGAATTTCACTTTTCATGTTCACTCATATATTCATGTCTACTGCATGTACAAGTGATTTTATCTGTAAAATATGTGAATGGTGAAGATTGTGTCGTGTCCTGTAGGAAAGCCTCGAAGAAGCAACTTCCAAAATGAACCCGGGCAATCTGAGAACTTCACACAATACAGGAAACCTGAATCACTGCGACAGACGAGAGAGTTAAACGAGTGCAAACATGACATACGCCAAGGCGTACCTCTGGCCAAAAACCTAACAACATGCCATCAGTGTGAAGGAAATGTTTACGAAGACTCATCAGTGACTCTGTGCGTACCGTAATTGAAATGCATCGCACCTCAGTGAGACGGCTGAAATGAACTGATTGTCAGTGGAGCCTCCATTAGGAGAGGAGAGACGGTCTTCTCCTCCTCATTTGGCTCGAAGGAGTTCACCTGAGTGTGCTGGGCTAATTAAAGCCTGCTTCTTCACTCAAGGTCATCAGCTCCTCAGACAAGCTCATGCCACGCTCCATCTCGCACGTACAATTACCAGACCCATCTAACGACTTCCTGTAGTCCCCACTCACCACAGCAACACTTCCTGCCTCATTCTCTCTCTCTCTCTCTCTCTCTCTGAATGCAAAAACCTCCATTAAAACAATCTGCTTGGATCTGTGTGTGGAACATTTAAAAAAAAAAAAAACAACGACTTCTAAATGGGTGTGTATGTTGACAGCATATTTGCAGGGCATGCTGCTAATGAAGTCCTCCGCTGGTTGCTGTGTGAAAAGCCACATGGCTGAAAGATAATGAACCTGAAGGTGCAGGCAGTACGAGAGAGCTCAGCGCCATGTTGGAATAAAAATAAGCTGATGAACCATTAAGATTTGTCATTTGCACAAACAAGCTGCTTTGTAGAGGTGTTTAAATAAAGTCGAGCACTCATTTTGACAAACACGATGCTTCATTGCTTCTACGCACAGGTTATGAACAGCAGATTAAAGGACGGTTAAATGTTAGTGGTGATGATGCAAAAATCAGGTTACAAGCTTTAACATGGCTTTTGATTTAAGTGCAATTTGCTTAAAGCAGAGTCATGGCCTCACTTTTGTTTATAAATGCCTTAAGACCTCAAGATTGGCACAGGAATAGTTTTAAGCGTTAGCAATAAATCTAACATAGTAATTTTTACAATTAAAGTGATTTATATAGGTAGCGGTCTCAGTGAATGACCTTGACGTCCATAACATCACAGCAGGAAGTCTATCGGTCTCATCGCCATTTCCGCCATACTAAAACACAGAGCTGACTGCAACTCCGATCCTCCATTTTGAGCTAATTTATCGCCATGCCACGTAGATGTGTTGCTGGTGGGTGCAGCAACATGACAGAAGGTGGATTTACTCTGCATTCATGGCCCAAGAATGTTCAAACTGCAAAGATTTGGATGCGTTTTGCGAGAAGTTCACGGGCACATTGGGCGCCTACGAAGTGGTCTCTCCTCTGCTCTGCACATTTTACTGAAGACTCATATGAGACCTCTGATCTGTTGAGGAGCGTTGGCTATAAGCCCATGTTGAAAGAGGGTGCAGTACCAACAATTAAAGAAAACTACAAGAAAAGGAAAGTCTATTTTATTTATTTTGTTTTAAAAGGAAAGTGAGTTCAGCTGCACCAGTTTTCCAAGAGTCAGCCGAGGGTTGTTGGTAAAAGCCAGGATGGAACGGGACAGGACATGTTATCACTCGGGCAGAGACCTCCCCACGGTTGTTGCTAAAACCGGTGACATCCTGTTCCATCCCGGGTTTTAGTAATTGCCTGAGCCAAGCAGTAATGGCAGAGTACACAGTATGGAGAGAATGAGTGAAGCAGCTGTCTCTGATTTCTCTGCTGGATATTGCTGCCATCTCGCCCTTACGTGGAAGAAGCGAATCAATGGAGAACTGAACAAACAACTGAAAGTCAGATTGCTTCAAAACAGTCGGCCACAAAGTCGGCCTTCAAGAAGCGAGAACACAGATGGGTAAGCTCCGACTCTCGTTTGGATAAAAAAAAAAACACGTTGTTTACCTGCATTTAGAGTAATACATGTAACTTGTATTGTGTGTTTAAGTTAGCGGTATAAGATTATTTAATTTGCTTCAGAATGTGATTGTCTCAGTTCATCTGATTATTTAATTAGCCTTTTACGTTTTATCAGTGAAAATGCATGTATGTACATGTATGCTGCATAAGTTATAACACCCAACCTGTTTTAATGAGAGTCAACCCACAATCAATGAATTCAAATCAGTCTTAAGGGGTGTTCACACGGCAACTTTTACTCCGGTGTAGCACCGGGGCTGCCCCGGTAGAGCGTTCACACGGTACAAAGTTATACCGGTGTAGCCCCTGAAAGCTGCTTAAACCGGTGCAAATCTAACCCTGCTCGGGAGGTGGTTTAAGAAATTTACTCTGGAGTAAATGCTAGTTTGCGGGGCAGCACCGATATAAAACGGGACGTCTGAACGCTACAGGGGTAGGCTCGCTATGCGTGAGGAGAGTTGATTACATACGAGCATTGCATAATTTGCATCCTGGTATTTTGCACTTCCAAAATGGCGAATATCAACAACAACAGAACTGCGTGTCTTCCAGTGTTGCCAGATTGGGTGGTTTTAAGTGCATTTTGGCGGATTTGAACATATTTTGGGGTGGAAAACATCAGCAATATCTGGCAACACTGGTGTCTTCATCCACGTTGTTTTCCCGGCGCTTGGTGATCCCATGACAACCGGGAAAAGGAAGTACATTTTCACGCATGCGCATATTTAATTTCTGCATTATTACTATCGCAAATGATAGTAATAATGATAGGAAATGATAGTAATAAAAGGAAATGATATCAAAACTTTATTACTATCAAAGGAAATTATAGTAATAAAGTTTTTTGCTACTATTGCACGGTCGCAGAAACTGCCGTGTGACCGCAAGTGGGGCTGCACCGGTGCTAACGCGCTTCTCTCTAGTAAGCAGGGTTGTGACGTGTGAACGCTGCGCAAAATTTACACCGGTGTAAGATATATCGCAACAAAATACATCGGTGCAGCATCGATGCAAATATGTGCCGTGTGAACACCCTATTAGTTGAGCAAGTCGGTAACGGTATTTCTTACTTTCACCATAAATTTTTATTTATATGACTTTGGTCTATAGCTGTAAAAGGACTCAGCCTTAAAACCAGTTACCACAGTGACATCACACGCTCAGGGCTGGCTGGCTGGCTTAGTGGGGCAGCTTGAATGCCAACTTTATGGTCACTTTTAACTCTCAAAAAATTTATATATAATTTTATATGTGTATGTGTGTGTGTGTGTGTGTGTGTGTGTGTGTGTGTGTACTGTATATATACAACAAAATAAAGAGAGAAAATACTTCAATTTGTACGCATAATTTTATTGCGCACGACAAGCCTGTTTCGAGAGCGACTTGCTCTCTCATCAGGTGCGGCAAGAATATCGATACACGGCTGCTTTTATACTCAAAAGGTGTTTGCTAAAATAAACCTACTAGCATGCCGGCGTGCGCTGGCTAGTTCATTGCGCTTGTTTAGTGTGCCTAGGTGTGGTTTGCATACAATATAATATTTTTCTGCGAGGCACAAATTACAGCGCTTAGTGCTATTATTGTATGCCGGGGCGCGTGCTATAATGTCCCATGTCAGTGTGTAATTTTCTCCGGATTCCTTTAGAATCCATATATGTTTACTCAGCTCTGTCGCGTGACGCTTGCCCACGTGACAGAATGACACAGTGTGGTTGTTGTAGCGTGACTTGAATGTATCCCCCGTAAGCCCGATATAGGTTTCCTTACCGCGCTCACTCTCAATGGTGGCTTGGTAAATAACATTCTTTGTAAGGCATGCGCCGTTGAGGGGGCAGGTCGTCTTATTGCGGCAGTTACACATCTTGGGCGGCTCCGGTGTTTCCGTCAGTATTTTCTTGTTGTGTGTGCTGATTTTGGTGGCCAGACTTGGCATACAGGAATAACCCAACTTGAGGGTGTTCTTGTTGAAAATCCTGGCCAGGGGATGCCCACGTCTAAAGCAATCCTTTATTGTTGTGAGGAATTTTCTCCCCACATTTGTTTTAACCTGTTTGTTGTAAGGGGGGTTAAACCACGTTATCTTCCGTTATCTATCTATCTATCTATCTATCTATCTATCTATCTATCTATCTATCTATCTATCTATCTATCTATGTATTTTGGATTGCTTTCTTTCCAGCTGTTCCTCCAAAACGACAGAGTTTCACAAAATGTCCATCCAATCACTGTGTATTGAAATAAGTAAATGATTTAAACTTGACAGTCTAATCTGTACATAAAATCACAGCAACTCATCACCAATTAGCAATTTTTAACCTGATCATTTAAAGCTAGCCTGCCTTTCAGATTTTTCAAGTGTAGGTCATAAAATGAATTTTCCCCGACAGCCAATTATTTTTGTTTAGTGGACCGGAAGCAACTGAATTTGAATCACAGACTTCCAATTTTATTATTTGTTTAAAAAATAGAACAATTAATGAATTTACAGCCACGGGGCCCTAAATTCTCCTCTATTTTTTCCTGCTTCACCATGGCCCGATTCAAGACACTATGCCATGCATCACGTGGTGGGCTTTCCCAGAGGAAAATTTTGTTTCTCATTTGTATCCCTTCTGTTGCTCAGGAGACAAAATGGTGATTCTTTTTTAAGGATCATTTAAGTATTACTTTTGTCACAGTTCTTTCTCCTAATTTTGCCTTAGGAGAAATAAAAGAAGCAAAAGATGAGACATAGCAATGAGACAAGTAGGAGTCACAAAAGAGATATTAGACTTTTTTGGGGGGGTTTCACCTTTATTGGATAAGACAGTGTAGAGACAGGAAATGAGCTAGAGAGAGAGGGATCGGGAAATGACCTCAGGTCGGAATCGAACCCAGGTCCCCAGATTTATGGTACGGCGCCTTAGTCGACTGAGCCACAACTAAGACTGTTTTATTAGTTGACTAATTTCAACTTTCATGAGAAATAACGCGAACGTCTGCATCATGCGGGATTTGCGGGCGGGAGCGGGACAAAATATGGCAGGCGTGGGCGGGAGCGGGACTGAAAATCATAATTCTTTGCGGGAGCGGGCGGGAGCGGGACTGCACAATGCGGGAGCGGGACTGAAAATTCTGTCCCGCGCAGACCTCTAATCTGAGTATTGTTTAAGCCTTTGTTGAGATCTCTTCTGTAAATCAAAAAAGGACTAAACTGAGATGACTAGAATGAGAATGGTTCAAGATTGTGTAGAGACCTCTTTTACAAAACTGACGGAGCCTAATCTGAGACTCACCAAATAGATCTGAAATGAGAATTGTGTGAGTTTACAGAGAGAGCTCTCTGGTGGATCAGCCTGAGTAAAGTATGAGATGTATAAATTGGTCAACACTGAGCATTATTTAAAACATTGTTGAGAACTCATTTGTAGATTAAAGGGAGTCTCCAATGAGATAACTTAACTCTTTTGCTCCAGAGACAAACCTGAGAAGCAGGAGACAAAAGCAATAATCTCATTTTAATATCACTATGATCTCATTATTGTCTAGGAGAAACAATTGAGAAAGAGAAGAGATCTCATTTTAAAATTTCCTTTCCTCTGGGTTTCCCCGTTCACACAAGGCATTGTGGGATACAAATTTGAAACAGGAGGGAAAAATGGAGGACGTGAGTGTGCGAATGAAACATGAAAAAGCGACTACAGTAACAGAAAGCGAGAAGAAGAAAAGACGTTATGTTATACATGAAGGAAAGGAAACGCAGGACCAAACTAATAAATATCGGTGGTCAGCGAGCACCTCGGTGTGATCAGCCATTTGTTTAGTGACAGAATGATGGAACTGTCAGCGCATGATCAAAGGTAAACCTGTAGATGGCAGTGATGTGACACTGTGGATGCCAGCTGCCGTAAAACCCAAAAGAAGAAGAAGGGAATCCCATCAAATTAAATAACTTCCCAGCCACAGAATGGCTTGATATTTTGTAAGATATTACAGAAAAAAAAAAAAATATATATATATATATATATATATATGGGCGGCACGGTGGTGTAGTGGTTAGCGCTGTCGCCTCACAGCAAGAAGGTCCGGGTTCGAGCCCTGTGGCTGGCGAGGGCCTTTCTGTGTGGAGTTTGCATGTTGTCCGTGTGGGTTTAGATAGATAATTCCCATTTATGCAGCATACAAGAGTGAAGTATGGAGATACTATCCACTCAGAAATGTATTTTAAAATAAAGGTTCTGCATATATCCTTTAAGGTTTAGACTGATATCAAGCAAAATCATGCAATTAAAATCAGTGGCCCCTCTGTCCACCTCAATAAGAACAGAACAAGTTGGTTTAACTCTACAACACAGAGTGAACTATTCCTTGGCCCTACAAACCACAAGAATGGATTTTTTTTCTTTTTCAGTTTGAGATTACATTACAGGCATTTAGCAGATCTTATCCATACCCAGAACAGCCTAAGTGCATTGTTCAAGGGCACATCAGCCATCCCTGCTGATCCAGGGAATCAAACCAGCAACCTTTTGGTCCCAAAGCTGCTTCGCTAACCTTTAAGCCATTGCTTCCCATGAACCATTACTATTAGAGCTGGGACTTGAGCTCAGCCAAAACTTAGCCAGCGATCAAAAAAGCAACAGGGCAAAGGATTTTGTAAGGGATTCGTCAGGCTGCCAGGTCACTCCATTGTGTGTAGTTGTCAATGTTGATTTTAAAAGTAACTCAGTAAATTACACAGGGAAATGAATACTTAAGTCTGGTGAAAAATACTGCAGCGAGCGTGTAGCATAGAAGAAGAGTCTGGAGACAGAAATCTTAGTTTCTCGGTCGTTAGCCTGTGCTACTTGCTCTTGATAGATAGCACTGGCTTGACCACTTTATTAGCATTCGCTAACACTACCGATGAACGCTACACCAGCTGGAAGGTGACTTCACTGCTGCGCTGACGGCACCGACTCGTGGTTAAGCTTATGTTGGCCTTCGAAAAGGATGAGGGTGATACATTTTTGGTCCCTCCCACTATAAATCAAAATCTGATTGGTTAATTCATCTGTCACTTCCAACGTAAACATACACTGCCATGGTCTTCTGTCCTGGCAATGAAGTCCTAACCAACAAAGCAACAAACAAAACAATCTCATTCGATAACTTGATTTTAATGTTTTCAGGACAGAAACCCTTTCATTTCTGAAGCATATTTGATAGAAAATGAGGCCAAATTAGAATTAGAAGAGAATAATTATCATGGAATTTTAAAAGTATGAAAGAAATTGAAAATAACATTTGGATATGTTTGGGCTTCTCTGAAGGACTAGAAGGCCTGATGGTTCCTGTCTTTCATAATGTTATCATATTCACCATGATTAGCCAGTGATAGCGAATATATAATGCTAAACTCCTTCCGAAGAGGTCACCTAATGTTATGTTAGCTACAACTTCTTGTAGTTTCTTGACAAAAAATAAACATTGCTGAGATGTGTGCTTTTAATGTTTCATGATGATTCTACACAGATCATTGACACAGTTGTGCTCGGACACTTTCTGACCTGATTTATGGTCAAACATTCTGACAACTTAGGCCCTGTCCACACGGCAACGGATTCAGGTGACTCCGATACAATTGCTTATCGTTTAGGCCTGGCGTCCACACGGCACCGGCGTTTTGGGTGCCCCAAAACGCAATCTTTTTGAGAACGGGTTCCAGAGTGGAAAGATCTGGCAACGTTGCCGTTGTGAAGTCGTCTGGATGAGTAGAACGGATTTGTTTACGATGACGTCACAACCACATGACTGTGAGTGCTTCACGCCGGGTAGAAGTGTAACGAACTCGATGCGAGTTGTCAACAAATCCTATAACTTGATTCATGAAACGCGCTTACGAAATATTTTCACTGTGAATATTTATTGTGTAATGGTGCAAAGTGAGAGAGAGAGAGAGACTCTGCCCTTAGGGCAGAGTCAATCCCGCCAGCAAAAATAGGGAAAAAAAGGAGCGATCTCACCTCTTCATATGTTGCTTTAAGTCCTACAATACATTCCTCAAAAAGGGCGTAGAAGAGCAAATTAATCCATCAACGTGTTGCATTCAATTTATCCCGGACCATTAAAGACGCCGCCTTCCACGTAGAATCATACGTCATCCTCGCCGCCATATTGGATAGGTCAAAGCGGAGAATAAAGATTCATGTGCTGCGTTTAACTGTACCAACAGGTTTACCGTCCAAACGAGATCACATGGGATTACCTTTCACAGGTGAGAAACAACAAATTAATCCATCAACGTGTAGCATTCAATTTATTCCGGACCATTAAAGACGCCACCTTCCGCATAGAATCATACGTCATCCTCGCCGCCATATTGGATAGGTCAAAGCAGAGAATAAAGATTAGCTGCGTTTAACTGTACCAACAGGTTTGCCGTCCAAACGAGATCACATGGGATTACCTTTCACAGGTGAGACTGGAAAAATACTTTTCATTGTATTTGGTCACTATAATGTAATTTTACGAAGAGATTTTCCTGACTTTGTGGCTAATATGAAGTCTCGCGCATAATAGTTTATGCGCATGCGTCCTTACTTCTTCTATTGTTCTGGTGTATCCGAAAGGACCGTCTTACAGCGCCCCTAGAGGTGTGGCATGTGTATTGCATCGTTTTCAGCAAGCGTTGCGTTGCCATATGGACCTGATATTTTACTGATCGTTGCCCATTTGGACGCGATATATTTTTAAATAACATCTCGTTGCCGTTGTCGTGTGGATGTAGCCTTAGTCATTGTTGCAGTTGCACATCACTTTCTCAGAACAATGAGGTTCATTCCATGGCCTAAAGTTTGGAGAAGCAGCTTTGGGACCAAAAGGTTGCCGGTTTGATTTTCTGACCAACAGGAATGGCTGAAGTGCTTTTGAACAAGGCACCTATCCCCAACTGCTCCCCACTGCTGTGGTCTTGTTGTACATCAATCTGGATAAGAGCGTCTGCTAAATGCCTGTAATGTAATTCATAAATTGGACAAAATTGCACACTTGCAAGTGATGCTTTAGGATTTGGTTCACAATGGAAACGTCAATATGAAAAACTTCATGTCTAAAACTGTCAAAAGTGTCATTATAACGGTCATTACATGGTCATTTTAATAAAGCTCTGTAGTATATTCTCTCTGATCCTTTAGTAAGACGAATTTCTTCTTGCAAGAGTGTTATACCCGGTAAATGCTTATAGCAAAGCAATAATGACTTATCTACATAATCTCTTGCCTGTAGGTAAAGTGACTTGAATTTAACAAGCTCTTTCAAGGTCCAAGTACTAAAAGGTACCAAGAAGAAGAATTGTCATTACAAAGTAGCAAATAAGGTTGATTATCACCACTTCATACAAAAGTACAGGTAATGGGGCCATATTAATTTCTAAGGAAACATCCTTGTGACAGAAAACTTAAATATATAGCTTTACAGCAATGACTGATAACTTCACCATATTAATATCTTTAATACAATTTGGTTTTGATTGGAAAGCCATGGCCTAATGGTTAG
Organism: Neoarius graeffei; assembly: GCF_027579695.1. NCBI lineage: Eukaryota > Metazoa > Chordata > Actinopteri > Siluriformes > Ariidae > Neoarius > Neoarius graeffei. The sequence continues at coordinate 58,161,116 of NC_083585.1, read as the reverse complement.
AGAAGCAGCTTTGGGACCAAAAGCTTGCCAATTCAATTCCTTGAAACAGCAGGAATGGCTGAAGTGCCCTTGAGCAAGGAACCTAACCCCTAACTACTCCTCAGGCTGCTCTGGGTATGTTGTACGCCACTCTGGGTAAGAGTGTCTGCTAAATGCCTGTAATGTAAAGGGTGCTGGAACCTTATTATTTTTTGTGAGGATTTTTTTTCCTTAAGCACCAAAAGTAAGTTGATAAGCATGTTCATTAATATCAGCTTTTTTTTTTTTTAAATGTAACTGGCCATTGGGGGGGTGATGGTGTTCCAGGTGACTCCCTCATGAAGCTGGTTAAGATAATGAGTAGAGTCTTTTGGCTGGGTAGGAATTGTAGTATTCTAAGTTGAGCTGCTCCTATTTTCAGTTGACTGTCATTTCAGGTCTCTGTGGGTTGTCTAGTGCCCTGTGGTTGTATACCATGGGATGGTCCTCCATATGTTTGCCCAACCATGCTTTGAATACATTAACATTTGGTGCTGTAACAACTGTCTCAGGCAGGTTGTTCCACCAACAGACCACTTGGTTGCTGAAGAAATACAGTCTTTTGTTGCTCTTGACAGTGTTCTTTTTCAGTTGTAGACTATGGAGTGGTGTTCACTCGAGTTTGTTGATGGTGTAGTGGCTGGCTGCTTTATGTCCCAGGGCCCCCTCATGCCTGTGTTACCTTCTGGCTCACCCCTTTTAGTTATGCTGTCATAGTTAGTTTTGCCGGAGTACCTGCTTGCACTCAGTGCAAAATGTATACTGTTCCTATTTATTCAGGTGACATTGGGCATACCTAACAACCTGTGTTTTCTCCCCCTCCTCATCTGTCCCTCTGAGTTACATGTCAATCGTGGGATCGAGATGCTGACCTCTTCTGCTCCTCAGACCTGCCTGATCCATCCTGATGCCCTATGTCTGGTCAGAGTCTCATCACATCGCTCCTGTGGAGGACGGCCCTGTACGGACACTTGAAAGTCACACTTGGAAGATGCTCTGGACACTTACAGTAATGCTTTTATGGCTGAGGACTACAGTTGACTTCCTAACTTTAGGACTGCAGTTGTCATGAACAGTTTTGCACTCAAGTTTCCATCAATGAAGCATTTATAACATCAACGAAACTGACTTCATGTTAAAACTGTTAATGTTATAGTCATGTTGTCTGTTGTTGCCCAAATAAGGATGGATTCCCTTTTGAGTCTGGTTCCTCTCGAGGTTTCTTCCTCATGTCACCTGAGGGAGATTTTCCTTGCCACCGTCGCCACGGCTTGCTCATAGGGGATAGATTAGGGATAAAATTAGCTCATGTTTTAAGTTGTTCAAATTCTGTAAAGCTGCTTTGCAACAATGTTTATTGTTAAAAGCGTTATACAAATAAATTTGACTTGACTTGAATGTGCTTGGACCCCGATCATTGCTGCAAGGCTTTTCTCAAAGGAACCATGTGTTTTAAGTCTATAAACCATGTAACCTGGAGCAGATTTGGTTTTGATGTTTGGTACCATTACATGACTCAAATACTAGACGTTTTGTGTCATTTGACTCAGGGGGTTTGGTCAATCTAAACCTACATAAGTGTTTATCAATGGATCATTCCAACAATTCAACTGTCATAAAAGCTTCTGTTAGTTTGATGTGATGTCAATTGTCATTAATGTGTTCTGGAGAAGGGGGAAGCCATGGCCTAGTGGCTAGAGAAGCAGCTTTGAGACCAAATGCTTGCCAGTTCAATTCCCTGAAGCAGCAGGAGTGGCTGAAGTGCCCTTGAGCAATGCACCTAACCCCAGGATGCTCTGGGTATGTTGCATGTCACTCTGGGTAAGAGCATCTGCTAAATGCCGATAATGTAAAACGTACTTCAACCTTATTATTTTTGTTAGGGTTTTTCTTATTAAAGGTTTTAGCACCAAAGGTAACTTGATAAGCATGTTCATCAATATCAGCTTTATTTTTTTTTTATGTAACTGGCCACTGGGGGATTGATGGTGCTTGGACCCCGATCATCGCTGCAAGGCTTTTCTCAAAGGAACCATATGTTTTAAGTCTATAAACCATGTAACCTGGAGCAGGTTTGGTTTTGATGTTTGGCACCATTACATGACTCAAATACCAGACTTGTGTCATTTGACTCAGGGGGTTTGGTCAATATAAACCTACATAAGTGTTTATCAATGGATCATTCCAACAAGTCAACTGTCATAAAAGCTTCTGTCAGTTTGATGTGATGTCAATTGTTATTAATCTGTTCTGGAGAAGGGGGAAGCCATGGCCTAATGGCTAGAGAAGCAGCTTTAGGACCAACAGGTTGCTGGTTTGATTCCCTGGACCAGCAGGACTGGCTGAAGTGCCCTTGAGCAAAGCACCTAACCCCAGGCTGCTCTGGGTACTTTGTATGTTGCTCTCGGTAAGAGTGTCTGCTAAATGCCTCTAATGTAATGTAGCTCAATGAACACTCCCTTCAAGTCAACTATTATCATGAATAGTTATGTCATATGGGTGTATTGTGGGAACTTTGTCGAGATCTACAGTATCAGACATCATAATTCTCCATAGGATAGTAGTTGAATAATTAAAATCAATTCAATTTATTTATAGCTTAATAAAACAACAGGGGCATAAGCTAATTACAGATGTTGAAACAATCAGAATGAATAGAATATCAACCTCAATAACAAACAATTTCCAATGATGAAGCAGTTTTTACTCCAGACAAATCAATACCGGGAGTAAGTCAGTGGTCCCTTGGAAGAAATAAGAGTGAAGTGAACTAAAAGATGGTCACATGGTCACACAAATCATCTTCCTTGTTTTCACTATGCCTTCATGACCCAGGAATCCAGGAATGGCCTGAGCTCCTTTGCCCCCCCCCCCCCCCCCTTACCTGGGATCTACACTTCCTTGGGCCTGACACTTCAATAGCACTTTTGATCACGGTGAAATCGAATGAGCATAATGAGGCAGTCAATATGTAATTTATGACCCCATAACCAGCTCGAAATATGGCTTGTGTGGGATAAGGAGCCGAGAGCGGCACTCAGACTGGAGTCAGACGCCCATTAATGAAATATTTCTGCTCTCTCCTCTTCTCACGCTCTCTGAAAATAGGATCGCTTTTCATGTTCGGAAGTGAAATGCCTCTCGCCTGCTTCTGCTGATTGGACTCAATAACTCAGAGTGGGAAGTTTCTCCAAGCTTCAGTACTGACATAGTCTGACTTCTTCTTCCTGACTTAACAATGCGATATTATGCAGTATATAACAAGTGACAATAAATAAATGCTAATAAAGGCAGGACGCTTTTGCATGCAAAGCTCTGCTTACACCAGCCTGGCAATGAATTGCAACAGCAACACCCAGGAAGTGTGTACACCGTATTAAATCCACCAGGGGAGGGAAGCTTGTGTCAGCTCAGACTCACTGGAGGTTTGGAAAATGCATTCTGAAGTTTCATCAGAATGACAGCTTCCCTCCACCTCTCAGGCCCCACTGACAGGGGTGACAGCATTCCAGCTTTTTCCAAGGCCCTGTGATGGTTACGGAAAGGCATGGGTGAAGGACCAGAAGACAGAGAAGAAAAGCTGCTCAGGGGTAACTGAGGACTCCTGGAATTTAGGGTGGAATTTGTTTCACAATGCACTGCTCTTGAAAATATGGAGTCCCTCATTTTTATACTGTACATATGTGAGATTATACTGTATATTTATTAGTACAATATTACAAAGAAACCTACTATCCTAAGTAGTTCTTCAGTTTGATCCTCAAGGGAAAACCAATTAAATGATTCAATGTTGAATCCTACAACAGAGTTCTCTCTTTTAGCGATTTAGGATTCCAAGTAGAGCAGCACGGTGGCGTAGTGGTTAGTGCTGTCACCTCACAGCAAGAAGGTCCTGGGTTTGAGCCCAGCGGCGGACGAGAGCCTTTCTGTGTGGAGTTTGCATGCTTTCCCCGCGTCCACATGGATGTGCTCCGGTTTCCCCCAAAGGCATGCAGGTTAGGTTAATTGGTGGCTCTAAATTGACCGTGAATGGTTGTGTCTATGTGTCAGCCTGGCGACTTGTCCAGGGTGTGCCCTGCCTCTCACCCATAGTCAGCTGGGATAGGCTCCAGCTTGCCTGTGACCCTGTAGAACAGGATAAGTGGTTACAGATAATGGATGGATGGATTCCAAGTAAACATGTGCATTGGGACTGGGATCCTATGAGACAAAACCAAAAAAAAAAAGTTTTTATTCTCAAGAAGGTGGGAAATTGAGGTCAGATATGAAGCTGACATGACAAAAATGTTGACGAAGTCATTTGTTTACAGCAAGCTTGTAGTACTTGAGTCCAACTTGTGCCCTAATTTTAAGGACTCATGACTTGACTTGGACTTGACCACTGATGACTTGGACTCGGACTCATGCATTAACTACATTCAGACTTGTAAATTGGAGACAAGGACTCTGATTTTTTTTTTTTGTAACATGCCATAATAATTTGGCAAAAAATATGTACATCTACATTCATTTTTATACTAATTATGTTCAAGAGAATGCACATTCACCTGTTCATACATCATGTTCAGGAACAAACTAACGTTAATCGCGTTAAAAGGCCTGGACAGAACGCCCCTAGGATTGTCCGCTTTGCTTATACTGACTTCTCGTGCAGTGGGAAAAAAATGCACTGCTATGTGTTCCATATGTAGAAGAACTATCAAGGAGATGACGGGGACAACCTCAAACTTCAATCATCATTTGGCAAGACGACACCCAAAGAAGGAAGTGACACGCTATGTTCATTGCTCTGTTGATAGTGGGGCTTGCTTGCTGAGCGATGAACTCACCAGTGTTAACCCTCTCTTATGTTATTTGCCCTGTTGATAGCGGCGCTTGTGTCGGACTCAACTCGAATCAGTAGTGAACTTGACTCGGACTTGACTCACAATTTTCTGTAATGACTTGGACTTGGGGCGGCACGGTGGTGTAGTGGTTAGCGCTGTCGCCTCACAGCAAGAAGGTCCGGGTTTGAGCCCTGTGGCCAGCGAGGGCCTTTCTGTGTGGAGTTTGCATGTTCTCCCCGTGTCTGCGTGGGTTTCCTCCGGGTGCTCCGGTTTCCCCCACAGTCCAAAGACATGCAGGTTAGGTTAACTAGTGACTCTAAATTGACCAAAGGTGTGAATGTGAGTGTGAATGGTTGTCTTTGTCTATGTGTCAGCCCTGTGATGACCTGGCGACTTGTCCAGGGTGTACCCCGCCTTTCGCCCGTAGTCAGCTGGGATAGGCTCCAGCTTGCCTGCGACCCTGTAGAACAGGATAAAGCGGCTAGAGATAATGAGATGAGATGAGACTTGGACTTGACTCAGACTTGAACACTGGGGACTCGAGACTGGACTTGGACTTGAGGTTTAGTGACTCAACTACAACACTGGTTTACAGTGACTGATTTCTGTAGTTTAATTTACTTATGTATTTGCAAAATAGAACCAACCAAGTTCATTAGCAACCATCACAAGCAAACAAAATTTACATTACAGGCATTTAGCAGACACTCTTATCCAGAGCAACGTACAACATACCCAGAGCAGTCTGGGGAGCAGGTGCCATGCTCAAGGGCACTTCAGCCATTCCTGCTGATCCAGGGAATCAAACCAGTGACCTTTTGATCCCAAAGCTACTTCTCTAACCTTGAGACCATGGCTTCCCTTGTAATAACTGCAGTGGAAGAAGAAACTGGTCAAACTTCCTTTGTGGGCAGGAGAAGGAAAAGTGAGCAGGATTGGCCAGAATTCCTTCAGGTGTGAGTAAGATTGATCAAGAGTCTCTGTGAGACTGGATCAGGTTGGAATGAGCAGAGTTGATCAGAATTCCTTCATAAACAGATGGGAATTCCTTTGGAGGCAGGATTGTCAGAATTCCTTCCAGGCTAGGTGAGAGCAGATGGGATTGTTCAAGAGTGTCAGGAAGAGTTGGTAGGATTGGTCAGAATACCTTCTGGAGTGGGCAAGAGTGGGTAGAACTCTTTGAGGAGCAATTGGGAGTGGTCAGAAGTCAGTGGGCTTGGTGAACGATGTTTGTAGGACTAGTACGAAAGCAAACAATCTATCCAAAGCACCAGGGATCTGCAGCTCTGGATAGATCTGGAAGGGATCTATCCAAAGCTCCAGGGATCTGTTTATTTCATCAACAGCAGAAGCTTCTTTCAGACTCTGTTTTACCTTACAGGAGCTTTTCCAGTGTGGTCCGCAGTTTGAATCATTCAAATATGCAGCCTTTAAACAATATTTAGCTGAATTCATGAAATCTGATTACACATAGGATATGATGGATAATGAAATCATTTGAACGTTGTGGAATTTATGCTTCACCCACTACAATTTTTATCACATTCTTCCAAACACATCCTGGATTGAATAGTTCATCTAGATTTTCAGCATCAATGCAGATCAGCAGAGCTTTTGGTTCCAGCTCACTCAAACTTCCAGACCATTTATCCTGTTGTTGTTCTTAGTTATTTTCAGACTTTTCCTTCTGTCATTACGTCACTTAACATTTTGAATGGTGCTGATCGGTCAATGAATTCAGAGCAATTTGGTTATCGACACTTAGAAATTAATTCTCTTTTTTAACCACAAATCTACACAGATAACAGACCTGCCATCATCATACAACATCAGAAACTCTTCCTGTGAGATGGACTCATCTTCTAATGCATCAAGCAATTTTTCTCTTGCTTTAATAAGTTGGCCAAAATAAAAAGTCAAACACTTTATTCTACCATAGAGTTCCGTCCAAGGCCATCATTACAGACATCTTCACTTAAAGTCTTGAATTTGTTTTGACCAGAAAGGTATTGTCCTCAAGTCATCTGAGTCCTTCCAGTCATACCCTTGGTCTAAAGCAGCTCCATGACTGTGTCTCTGGTTTGTTCCCTTCCTGATTAACTGTCACTAAATTATTGCATAAAATAGTATGTGCTAGAAAAACTGTAAGGGTTCAGGGAATAATTAGGAAAGATATAATTGAGGATTTGTCCCCAGAACATGGTAGATGCGTTGCCAAGTCCTTCCTCTGATGAACCTGATTGTATTCTACATTTACAGAGGTCAGTAAGCAGCAGCTATAGTCTTGTGTGTTAATGAGGGTGGCACGGTGGTGCAGTGGCTAGCACTGTCGCCTGACAGTAAGAAGGTTCTGGGTTCAAACCTCACAGCTGACAGAGGCCTTTCTGTGTGGAGTTTGCATGTTCTCCCCGTGTCTGCATGGGTTTCCTCATACAGTTCAAAGACATAAAGATTAGGTAAAATTATCCTGCATACCTAGTGCCAGTCCCAAGCTTGGATAGATTGGGGAGGGTTGTGTCAGGAAGTGCATCTGGTGTTTAAAAAAAAAAAAATGCCAAATCAAATACCCCTAACTGGAGCAGCTGAAAGAAGATAGTCTTACATCCTAGCAAAAACGAGTGTAGTTGGTGACAAGATGAAAGTCCATACGTTTGATAAAAAGCTCATCTAAAGAAGAGCACCATTGGCATATTGCATCAAATCGATCGACCATGATTGATTCTTCACAAGGAATTTGTCATGGGTCAAGCTGGCATTAAAGATTTATGTGGCGTAGTGGTGAGAAGGAGGACTCGAGGAATCCATTCATTAAGTGGAATAACTGGAGTATAACACTTAGCAACATGCAGGTATGTGTTAAGAGGATAAAGGTCACAGGACACCATCTGCTGAAGGAGAGAGAGAGCGATCAGGTCATGGCTGGCTGACAAGTACAATGAGTGGGTTATTTCAGTAGAGGTCAACTGCATGGGTTACATACAATTATTATTATGATGATTATTTTTAAATAAATACAGGGCAATACACATCCAGATTGGATTTGATCTTCATTAATATTTAGTTTGGAAGAAAATTATCGTTCTGCCTGACCATATTAAAAAGCTGTTTATTCAATAATCACTGACGTTCCACAAAAACAAGCTTCAATGAGAAAAAAAAATAACTAAGAGCCTAAAATTCCTAGATTTTAATTTGGCTCATTTGGAAATCAGGGTGCCCAGCAAACACAAAACGTTTATAAAACGTTTCATTTGGGTTGCATTAAGGTTAGGTTTTATTAAACGTTAATGAAACATTTATGAAACGTTGGTGAAAATGTAATAAAGTCATATTTGCTGACCCGTGGCACATTTTTTATCATCTCTTGGTATTTTTAGATATTAAGATGTCATAATGATTGTATTACAATTATCAAAATAATCAGTAAATGAGTAACGTTTTATTGACGTTTTATAAACATTCTCTTTAAAACGTTTCATTCACAACGTTTATGAAACGTTTATAAAACGTTATACATATTCGGAGACTTCTGGCTAAAACAGATAATATTAAAATTTCTACAATTAATTGTGTGATTATAAACACTACATGATGACATGTTTTTAAAAAGTATCAAAAAACATGGGAATAATTTTATGGAAAATAAGTGGTTGTATAAACGTTTAATAAACGTTGAAAAAAAAACCTTCGATCTAGCTAAATATTTTTTAGATGTAGATCTAGATAGATAGATAAATCATTAAATGTGTTCGTTCTAGTCTCGTAATTATCAAGTATGGTTTGAATAATTTGGATAGACGACCATTCGTCATTTTATATTTGCTAAAATACACGCCCTTTTGGCCCTGGCATTTTGTTCGCTGGTTCCCTGCGCCTGCGCGACCTACGTCTTTGCGCAGGCGCAGGGACCGGAAGTAGCGCCATTTTGAGCGTGTTGCTGTTGGGACAAGATCGAGAAGGCCGGGTCCACTTAGAAGTTATCTTAGAAAATCTCCTTCATCGAAGGCTTCGCTCGAAGGCCAAACAACTTATTTGATTTAATTTGCTTTTTTATTTCAACTTTTAACTGATTTTGCGCATTTGCTATGATTACGTTAACTTTAATGTTTTGGTTCTTAGTAGCAAGGCTTCTTTAATAAATTTAGATAAATTTTTAATACTAGTATCTTTATCATTTTTGCTGTTCATGAGGGCTTTATATGTAAATGTGAATATTGTCTATGTAAAAAAACTCTGCTCTCAAATCGGTTTTGTTGAACTTGCAAAGAGGAATGAAATAAACTTAAGTGCAATAACAAAAATGTGTTGTTATATTATAAGTTTAACAGGTATTAACATGTTTCTAATACCGACTAGTGGCCTAGTGGTAGCGTGTCCGCCTCTCGATCGTGAGTTCTATTCACGGTCGGGTCATACCAAAGACCATCATAAAAATGGTACCTACTATCATCTGGCAAGGCACGCTGCAATACAGATGTGCATGGGGAGTCAAACTCTCATGGTTACCAGAGGACTAGCCCCCCACTGTAACCCTAGCTATGTAATAGGCGAGAGGCCGAGGGCTATGGAAACGGAGATCGGCACCGCCCGATGCGCCACCATACAGGTTGGGCCTGGTTAGTACTTGAGTGGGAGACTGCCTAGGAATACCAGGTACTGTAAGCGGTGTGGGAAGGACTTTGATTTTGATTGATTGAACATGTTTCTAATAACGTTTCTAAAACATTAAAGAAACGTTTTACTATTGTTTTTAAATGGTTTTAAGAAACGTTTATACAATGTTTTAAAAAACGTTTCTGAAACGTTTCCAGAATGTTGTATGATGGTTTCCAGAATGTTTTTCAAACGTTTATAAAACGAAAAAATTGTCCACAAATTTTTGTTTTATAAACGTTATTTTGTAATGTTTCTGAAACGTTAGCCAAATGTTTATACAACGTTATATAAACGTTTTTGTGTTTGCTGGGTAAATAGTAAATAAAACACATGATAATAAGGAACAATTTTGGAAGGAGTCTCCAGCATCAGCGCTTTATATCAATCATGAAAATCTTCAGGACAGAAGAGTTTATACTTTCTGGTTTCTTAGGAACCTGACAAGCTTGTTATTTTATTTTGCGCTAGCAGCGGTGTTGCTAATTGTTACTCACATTCAGAATCTTTCTACTTTATTTTAGGACACTATTTCTCCCTTAATTTTCAACCAATCATCACCAAATTTCACATGAAGAATACGTCTGGGCTAAAGAACATTGCTATGACTTTTGGTGCTGATCTGGATCACTGAACCAGTTATGATCCATGAAAAACAGGCTTTTTTTCCTCACGAAGCATCATTCTCTATCTCTTCCAGATCTATAGGGTACTGTGACCAGACGTCCTGGTTTGTAAGAGCTAGTGCAAATTACTGTGCCTCTAGTCACAGTATCTATGTAGTTATTCTTATTTTTTTTTTCTCCTAACATTTTTAGGACGCTATTTCTCCCTCAGTTTTCAACCAATCATGACCAAATTTTACATGAAGAATACCTCTGGGATGAATTATGTTGCTATGACTTTTGGTGCTGACCTGGATCACTGATCCAGAATGATCTATGAAAAACAGGAATATTTTTCAATCACTTATAACACTGTCAATGTTCATGATTTTTTTTTCAATCTTTTTTTTTGGGGGGGGTTGTTCAGGGCAGCAGGGTGCAACTTTTCCTTGACCTTCAATTGACAGAGGTCAGCTAGTGCAAATTACTGTGACTTTAGTCACAGTCTCTATCGAGTTCATTTACAGAGAGAGAGAGAGAGAGAGAGAGAGAGAGAGAGAGAGAGAAAAGATGTACCATTGTTTAAAAAAAAATACCAACTTCAGGGTGATAATAGTAACTTGGCTTCATCACACCACCCAATACAGGGGTGGCACAGTGGTGTAGTGGTTAGCACTGTCACCTCACAGCAAGAAGGTTCTGGGTTCGAGCCCAGTGGCCGATGGGGGGCCTTTCTGTGTGGAGTTTGCATGTTCTCCCTGTGTCTGCGTGGGTTTCCTCTGGATGCTCCGGTTTCCTCCACAGTCCATGCTGGTAGGTTAACATGGGGCGGCCTTGGGCTGGAGTGCCCTTGAGCAAGGTACCTAACCCCTAACTGCTCCCCGGGCACTGTAGTGTGGCTGCCCACTGCTCTGTGTGTGTGTTCACTGCTTCAGGTGGGTTAAATGCAGAGAATGAATTTCACTGTGCTTGAGTGTGCATGTGACAAATAAAGGCTTTTTCTTCTTCTTGTTGATTAATTTACTATAACAGCATACACACATATGTGTGCTGTTCATTAGAAAAATAAAGATCATGCAAGATAGTCAGTGACCGCGAGTTGGCCGAGTGGTTAGTGTATCTGCCTCTCGACTGGGAGATCATAAGTTCTACCAAACTCATACTGGGTCATTCCAAAGACCATCATAAAAATGGTACCTACTGCCACCTGGTGAGGCATGCCACTATATCGATGTGAGTATGGAATCAAACTCATGTGGTTACCAGAGGACCAGCCCCCCACTGTAACCCTAGCTATGTAACAGGCGAGAGGCTGAGGGCTATAGAAACAGAGATCGGCGACGCCCAATGTGCCTTAATTGCATGGGAAGGACTTTGACTTTGAAGATGGTCATTGCACTATCTAGGCTCTGTTAGAACTACTGACCCGTGTATAGTGATTTACCCATCGTGTTGTTAAAAGAAGCTATTTTTATCTTTTAAAAGACCTTCCTTCTGTGAGCTTACGGCAGAGTGATGATTATCAGAAAGATGCCAGCAGGCCAGGCTGAGATCTCACTGTCCTTCATGTCCACATGCTCACTGAGAGATTTAGTTCGGGACATTCAGATCATAACGATGAGTAAGTGTGTGAGATGGACAAGCGAGTGTCAACACGGAGCCCATTTGGAAGACTGACAGAAGTGTGATCAGAGCCATGTTAATCACACCCACATCGTTAATCAGGAGAAGTGTCAGTGCTAACAGCAGGGCAACCAATGTCCTGGAAAGAAGCATTTCCTTTTCTAATTTGGAGAGCCTCCAGTGTAAAGCTTGAAAAGCTGATTGGGTCGAATCAGATGCTGCCAGTGAAGGTTATCCGTTTTCGCTTGTTGTAATCGAAAGGAATGATGCATCATCTCTTCAATAAATTACTGAAAAGGAGCTGTTTCAAGTAAGGCGCAAAACGTCTTGGCTTGTTTTAGGTGGTTTTAATGTTATTGAGCTGCTTTAAAATTCTACAATCTAAAATTAGAATGAACATTTATAATTCACACTGTTGCACCAAACCCAAGTAACCGCTGCTGAGCGTGGAGTGAATTTCAATTCATTCTTTACCCCCCCCCCCCCCCCCCCCCCCCCACACACACACACACACACACACACAGGCAGGGAGATTCATGCACAATGCAACATTTTCGCAAAACAACATTTTAGTAAAGCTGTATTTAATGTTTTCAGACAAATGAAATACAAATTCACACAAGATTTACAAGTTTTGGTAACACTCATTTTTCCCCTCCTAGTCATTTTCATATGTTTATAAATGCCATAAATTCAGCCATAAATTATCAAGCACATTCACAGCACAACTGATTTATATTTAGGGACACCCACAAAACTCCATCGAAAAGCTTAAAAAAGTGCAGCATGGAATGGAATGGAATGGAATGGAAGCTTCCAATAATGCAGCTCAGCCACTGCAGCTCATCAGCTACCATAAACACACACTAATACAGTTCCTGCATTTATTGGACATCGTACATGTCTTAAAAGTAGACTAACTTTCAGATTTTTCAAGTGTAGGTCATAAAAAGAATTTTTCCGACACCCAATTATTTTTGTTTCATGGACCGAAAGCTACTGAATTCCAATCAGAGACTTGCAATTTTATTATTATTATTATTTTTTTTAAATAGAAGAAGAAATCAATTTAGGGCCACGTGGCCCTAAATTCTCTATTTTTTCCTGCTTCATCATGAGGCAATACAAGATACTACGTCATGCATCACGTGGTGGTCTTTCCCTGTTCGTACAAGGCATTGTGGGATACAAATTTGAAACAGGAGAGAAAAATGGAGGACATGAGTGTGTGAATGAAATGTGAAAGACCGACTCCAGTAACGGAAAGCGAGAAGAAAAGACGTTATGTTATATATGAAGGAAAGGAAACGCAGGACCAAACTAATAAATATTGGTGGTCAGCGAGCACCTCGGTGTGATCAACTGTTCGTTTAGTGACAGTATGATGGAACTGTCAGTGCACGCTCAAAGGGAAACCTGTAGATGGCAGTAATGCAACACTGTGGATGCCAGCTGCTGTAAAACCCAAAAGAAGAAGAAGAAGGGAATCCCGTTAAATGCGTCCTAGATGTTTTATGAAATCGAAAGGCCATCTAGGGCGGCACGGTGGTGTAGTGGTCAACGCTGTCGCCTCACAGCAAGAAGGTCCGGGTTTGAGCCCCGTGGCCGGCGAGGGCCTTTCTGTGCGGAGTTTGCATGTTCTCCCCGTGTCCGCGTGGGTTTCCTCCGGGTGCTCCGGTTTCCCCCACAGTCCAAAGACATGCAGGTTAGGTTAACTGGTGACTCTAAATTGACCGTAGGTGTGAATGTGAGTGTGAATGGTTGTCTGTGTCTATGTGTCAGCCCTGTGATGACCTGGCGACTTGTCCAGGGTGTACCCCGCCTTTCGCCCGTAGTCAGCTGGGATAGGCTCCAGCTTGCCTGCGACCCTGTAGAACAGGATAAAGCAGCTACAGATAATTAGATGAGATGAAAGGCCATCTACTTTTAATTTAGGGACTTGTTTCGGAATTGCTTTCTTTTAAGTAATTACTATGAAACAACTGAGTTTCACAAAAGGTGCATCACTGAAATCAATTTGGGATTTAAGGTTCACAGCATAACCCAGGTATTAAAATCATATTGAATCATATAATTTGAAGCCGATCAAATGAGGTTCACATGAGTGGGTCTCCTGAAAACTAACTTAAATTAACACAAACTTGAGTGAAATGTAGAATCAAACTGGTTTCCCCCAATGAACTGCATTTTCATGGATAACAATAATTCTTCATTTCATCATTTCATGAATTTCATAAACTTCTTCATTTCATGTTGTGTGAAAATCCACTTTGAAAATCATCAGTGTTTGCAGAAAGGACATTGTGTACACGCACATTTGCTTACATTTTGTTTGGTTACAGCACGAGTGGTGTTCATTTGAACCTTTAAATAAATCCCTTTCAATGTTTAAAGCTCACGATGCCAAGCAGCCAGGTGTTTCTCAGCCAGGGACTGATTTCTCACTCCAATACATTACAAGGCCATTAAAACTGACCAGAAGAGATTGGATCTGCACCTGAGACAGATGTTCTTCATTCAAACTTAACCTGGATGGAAAGAGCTGTGCTTTGGAGCCCCCTGTAGTACAATTATACTATTGCAAGCTACTCACTGAAGAACTTTTTTTCCCCTTCTTCCTCTAGATGTCTACCAAGCTGCGAGGCTACAATCAGGTGTTAGGATACATCATAATAAGCAGCGAATCATTATGTGCATTTGTTTGACCGTAGAACCCACACCCCTCCTTCTTGCATTCAATTGTTTTCACATGACACAGGCTGATAAACTCGCATCAAAAGTAACCTAGATAACATATTTTTGGACATGGTGATTTAACGTAGGCGAGTAGTAGTAGACTAGCGGCCCCTGCTATTCCAGAAGGAACGATCTAAAGTGGGCCACCTTGCGCAATAAATGTTGCAAGCTATATACACTATATACAAGTGCTATATAGAAGCAATACCCTAGAAATACCGACCTATTCGCTAGAAAATCCAAAACAGCAAGGAATTGACTGAGAAGAAGCGATTTTTTGTTGAACTGCTGTTGAATTAAGGCTTAATTAGTCCATAACTTCATTAATAATTGTAATGAAGCAAATCTGCATAGAAGTTCTATGCACCCTAGGTCCCCCTACCTTCATGCCAGAAAGAATCAAAATGGATGAAGAACTGAGGGAGAAGAAGCGATTTGTGTGGAAACTGCTAGTTAGGGATTGATTAATTACTCCATATCTTCATTATTAATTGTGATTATGCAAATTTGGGTAGAAGCTATCTATATGCATCCCAGACAGACCTACCATCCTGCCAAAAAGAATAAAAATCGGTGAAGAATTGAGAGAGAAGAAGTGATTTTCGTGAAATGTGGATGATACCTGACAGACAATGGACGACATATGATGGCAGTAACTGATCACCTTTTGGCCGGATGAGCTAATAATGATAATAATGATCATGAGAAGAAAACTTCAAACAAAAACAAATGAAGTTCCAACACCTTTCTGTTTGAACCCCTAATTACTGTTGGTGAGGGATTCAAAATTGTTCTGCGCACACTACCAGTTGAGATTAATCATGAACTGGGGTGATGTAGCTGAGGTCGAGGAACTGTCAGGTATACCATGTTGACACTGAAAAAAACAAAACAAAACACATATTTAGAAATCTCATCTCATCTCATTATCTCTAGCCGCTTTATCCTGTTCTACAGGGTCGCGGGCAAGCTGGAGCCTATCCCAGCTGACTACGGGCGAAAGGCGGGGTACACCCTGGACAAGTCGCCAGGTCATCACAGGGCTGACACATAGACACAGACAACCATTCACACTCACATTCACACCTACGCTCAATTTAGAGTCACCAGTTAACCTAACCTGCATGTCTTTGGACTGTGGGGGAAACCGGAGCACCCGGAGGAAACCCACGCGGACACGGGGAGAACATGCAAACTCCACACAGAAAGGCCCTCGCCGGCCACACGGCTCGAACCCGGACCTTCTTGCTGTGAGGCGACAGCGCTAACCACTACACCACCGTTAAGCCACTCCCACCTATTTAATTCTGAATACAGATATAAATATTTGAAGCACTAAATACATATACACACACTCAGAAATGTAACTATATTTGCGAACTATACCGGTAAGCTACAGCTATACACTATCTGTAATCCATTTAGCTCACTAGGGGAAAAAAAAAAAAAAAGCTTCAGGCCATTGTGAATCCCTTCCTGTGAATCCCGTTATGGTTGAAGACAACGACTCCACAAGACGTCGATATCTGTGTTCTCATGAGAGCCGTATACCAAAGTGAGTTTAGGATAAATGGGAACTTGTGCATAAAGATGAATAGATGAAGATTGTTATCTCCTGACATGCAGTTTCTTACATTTCTAAGCCAGAGTTTGTGCACCAAGTTGATGCTCGGTCAAAATCAATCATGCTGAACTTGAAGTCTTTGTAAATAAATAATGAATTAAAAGCCTTGCAATTCAAGCAGGAAGAGTGAAAAAAAATCAAAAGGCAGGGTTAAATTTAGTGCTTGCATGAAGAAGTTCATCAGCGAATTGATTTGAATATAACGCGACAGCTGCCTGGTGCTGCTCCACACTGATAATGTTGGAGTGGACTGCACTTCTTGCCAACTGCGAGCTCTGTGTGTGCTGGACTTTGGTGTTTATTTCTGAATGGTTCTCTCTTTCAGTGAGCAGAAGCATCCCCTTTCCTCTCCTCCTTTCCATCACCACCTAATCCTCCATACACAGCTGTTTCTGAAAGATTAACACCCTGCTCCCAAATACACCGATAACCAGGGGATTGATTGAGGCAGCATCACGTCATGGCCAAAATGAAGAAATAAAAGGAAAGAAACGCAGGCCGGTTTGTTTTGTTGTTTGACGTGTGTTGGCAGACTTGAAAGCATTGTGCTTTGTCTCGTGCTGAAGATATGATTTCAGTGGCTCCATGTTGGAAGGACAAAAGAGGGATGGAAATTGGGAGCTTGTTAGGAAAGAACAGGCTTTGTTTTTGTTTTTCATTTCAGGAGAAGTTACTGCTCGGCTGAACGAGTGCACGATGGTGGAACATTCGTATACAGCTATGTGCTGGTTAAATTACAGTTAAAAAGTCTATAGCAGGAGTATTCAACTTAAATCTTTGAAGCTCCAGGTACAAATTTTCTTGGAAAGAGCTGCCTTTTCAATGCTGAAAATTATGAGTGAGAGAGAGAGAGAGAGAGAGAGAGAGAGAGAGAGCAACGGCTACAATTATTGACAGTCCATAATTATTGACACCTTTTCAGATTTACCAATAAAAAACAATTTTACATAGCTGAGTTTCAGTTACAACAGTTATTATTATTGGTTAATTAATCAACCAACCAGAAGACCCACCTCACCCTTTGATCTTGTTAGTACCGGAGATGGAATTTTTTTTAGGACGATGAGGAAGATAAGGAAAACCCGGACGTTATCATCGCAGGTGAGCATGGTGGAAAGATCATGGACGGGTGGTTCTCCACTATAGTTGCAAATTGGTGTCACCTCACTTAACAAGTATTCTGAGACCAGGCCTTTAAATAAAATCAGGGTGTCTGTGTTCATATGCCTTCCTATTGATTATAAAAATTAATTGATATTAAATTTTATCCACTCAAATATAATAGTGTTGGTAGAATTTTTCATTGGAAGTACCCAAGGGGGTCCAAAATGCGTGTCTCATACATCCCAGAAGGAAAATAAACCCTTGCTGAAAAATATTTATTGGTGTTATTATTTTGTGTCACCCATTTGAATATGATCAATATTGACTATGCAGCATGAAGAAAAGCACATTTTGAAAATATTTCCAATACTAGTCAGAAATTTTCCCACCAAGAAATTGATTTTTGGTGTCCCAAGTAATTAAGTCAGTACACTAACAGTACTAACTAGCAGTGTTGCCAGATTGGGCGGTTTTAAGTGCATTTTGGCGGGTTTTGAACATATTTTGGGCTGGAAAACGTCAGCAGCATCTGGCAACACTGCTAACTAGAGACACCTGGGGAAAATGGACAGAACTATTCTAATGAGATGACTGCAGTGCATTGTGGGAATCCCACAAGTTCAAGAGAGGGAAACACTGAATTTCATATTGTGGTAGTTTTCCAGCATTGTTCAGGTTTGTATGGCAATTTTTAACAGAATTTATAATAGCAGTTAATACACTAACACTTCTAGAATGATGTAGGCCCAGCTTTGTCATGAAAACATGTTTGTGCCATGAATGTGAGTTAGAAGACCTTTCAACTAGACTACAATGCACAGGCATCATATACACGTCTGCACCCTGGTGACCAGATGATGAACTATTTGTCCATACACTAAAAATCCATACACTAACACCGGGGTCTGTTTGTGTACTGACTATTGTGTTAGTGTATTGACCAATTTGATAGGATGACAGTTTGATGTCTCTCGATCCCTTTTGTCAACCTACTAGTATATTGAGGTATTTCACTCACGTGACCAAGTCACGTGATGCCGCCATTTTGGACGGCACGCTTAAGTCCTTCAGTGCAAGGCAGTATGAGATGGTGGAGACCTTTGCGCGTTTTAACAAGAAAGTAAGCTGTGATTCGTGTTAAATTGGATGTCTTTTATCATAAACACTACCCAGCCTTGGTATGGAGCTAAGGTTGTCGACAGAAGTCAACAGTTTGATGAAGGATGACCCCAGCAGTTTGAAACGGTACAAGGTAGGCTATGTTCACAACACTGTCTTGTTACTCGGGGGATCCGAGATCCCCTGAAACAGACATGAGATCCTTTGAAAACATGATTTGGGAAATGTTGGGTGGTCTCTAAAATATTGGCAAAATGATGTTTACTGACATAGCAATCGTGCGTAACGGGAAGCATTTGCATATCCGAAGTGTTGTGTTTACTTGATAACGACTGCTGCTGCCAGGTTGGTTGTTGAGTAGCCTGACTGTTTTTTTTTTTTTCTTGCGTGTGGTATCATTGTTGACGCGAGGTTGTTTTTTGAACATGCCAATGCGGACACGATTTCCCCTGATGAATTATGACTTCAGACGCGATGCGTGTGTGGAGGTGTGGAGTCCGCGTGATATGTGCGTAAGATAGGCTTCTCATGTGTTTGGAGATCCGCGCTCTTTTTCTTTTTTTCTTTTTTTTCTCTTTCTTTCTTTTTACGTAATTTCCCTGTTTATTTCTGTCCCATTTCTTTCTAGCCTCTGTTATTGCGTTTTATGTCTGATGTCACTTTATCTACTTGTTTTGTAATGACTTGATACTTTCAATATAAAAAAAAAAAAAGATCCACGCTCTGAGACAAGCGCAAGTTGGCTCCCAATCCTGTCTCTTCATAGCTGCAATCCATTTGGCCCTCTTGTCTGGGTCAGTAGGAAACCGGTAAAAGGAGCGTCCTGCACGCTGTCCCTGTCTGTTGTGGCAGCCCACAGCACAACAAGCAAACGCCATAGTTATTTATAGACCGCTTACTGACAAATTAATCTATTCTAGGTGTCTGTAACACGTTTTTTTTTTCAAGCCGGTTCTCCCTCTCTGTCTGCAGCGTTAGTATGTAGCTTGCCGTCCAAAATAGCGGACACCGGGGCGTCACGTGACCCTGTGACGTCAGGTGAAATACCTCAATAGGCCTATACCTAGTACATGTATCCTACCAGGATATCTTTAAAGGTTTTCTGATTAGGCCTAGTCAATTTCTGAGAGTGTCCCCGTCACCAGAAATTCCAAGAACTCTAGGCACATGATGATTCCTACATCTACATGGACCCAACTAGTAAAAAATCACCCAGATTTGGTGTAGTGATTGGGACATTTATCCAGCGCCTGGTGAAGTCATGAATTTGGACATTGTTTGGATTGACTACAATGTCAAAAGCACGGGCAAATTTAAAAAAGTGAGGAAATGTTAATTAGGCTACTTTATAATTGGTGTCATGAAATGTTGCCTTAGGTTCTTATATGTTTTGTTCCTAATTTTGTTAACACATGGTTAATGTTGTTGCCATTTTTGAGGTTCAAAAATTAAATCTATTACTGTTCTGCTCAAATAATCAACTTCATTGTCTTATTTTTGAACATGTCAGTACACAAACATGCTGTCAGTACACAAACGCTGCACCCTTTTAATACATATATTTATTGTTCTATTGTGATAAATATACATTTTCAAATAGAATTATTTATAATAAGGCCCAGATTTGTAATTGGGGTCAATTACATTTTGATTTTGGTCAGAGATTATGGATTTATTAGGCATTTCAGAGACCTGTTTGTGTACTGACAGAGACAAGGGCAACCTTGACCTTGAAATGACCTTGACCTTTGACCTTGAATTTTGCCATATCGAGCAATTAAGAAGATACTTTGATAAAACTCCAAAATTGGCTACCAGAATTCTGCCTTATGAACTTATCAGTTTGCTCAAGGTCCATATCCCAATTTGCAACTATAGTGGAGAACCACCCGGACGTGTTTTTACTGATCAAATTCACTGATATTTCATGATCTCCTCGTCAAAATCTACTTTGTTTCTGATTCTTTCATTTGACAGTCGCCATTTCGTATCTAAACATGCGTTTGAGAAGTCACGTGACGTGTCAATAATAGTCAATAATAGATCACTTTCACCGGTGTCCGCCATCATCGACACGCTGTGGAATTAAGTGACATTTACAACTGTTATGGATCCATCTTTGTGTAACATTGTTGAAGTAGATGAAGTACTTTAAAAAAATAAAAGTGCTGTGACTTATAATATTATATTTTTCTGATTCATAACAGAATGGAATGTTTATTGAGTATTTGGAATCCGATTGCAGTAAATAGAATTAGACCAGAATTAAATTCCGAGCATATAAAAAATTACATGCTTGAAATATTCAGATTTTTCTATTCCATTCAGATTTTTTTTCCCCAGTTTGTTGTAAATATCCACCAGATATTACAATATCAGTAGACATTTAATATTTTGGTTTGAGGAAGGATATGCGACCTTTGACCTGGATGTTCATGTGGTTACAATGTCAATTGCCTGTTGACATTTATTGGTAAACGACAAAACTAGAAATGAATACAAACAACAACTAATGATGAACAAAATGTGATCTACGAAAATACTTAGAGAGTGGAACAAAAAGATTTTCTGATGCAGGTTAAATATTCTCAGTTCATTTGTTTACAAACATTAGAATTACTTCCTCATTTATGTAAGCACCGTCATCGTTATATGTATATAAATCATATTTTGTACTAAATATAAGTCTATGTAAAGCAAATTTTAAATAAAAACTATGTTTTGGGGGCGGCACGGTGGTGTAGTGGTTAGCGCTGTCGCCTCACAGCAAGAAGGTCCTGGGTTCGAGCCCCGGGGCCGGCGAGGGCCTTTCAGTGTGGAGTTTGCATGTTCTCCCTGTGTCCGCGTGGGTTTCCTCCGGGTGCTCCGGTTTCCCCCACAGTCCAAAGACATGCAGGTTAGGTTAACTGGTGACTCTAAATTGACCGTAGGTGTGAATGTTGTCTGTGTCTATGTGTCAGCCCTGTGATGACCTGGCGACTTGTCCAGGGTGTACCCCGCCTTTCGCCCGTAGTCAGCTGGGATAGGCTCCAGCTTGCCTGCGACCCTGTAGAAGGATAAAGCGGCTAGAGATAATGAGATGAGAACTATGTTTTGTTAATACCACTACCGATTTTTTTGAATAAATAATCATCTGGGTGTCGATAATTGTGGAACGGTGTCACGTGATCTGATATGCTAAGTAATCGGGAATCAACTCATTTTTTTTTCCAGTGGAAGTTTGAGTAATTATTCATGCACAATTTATGTATTGAAAGTCTTTTCTATTTTTGCAGCAGCCACAAGATGTGAGTGGACCCCTGCCTGGTCACCTGGATCTCCAGCTACCTCACTGACAGGCCGCAGTACGTCAGGCTGAAGGACATCACGTCTGACACTGTAATTAGCAGCACTGGAGCACCCCAGGGCACGGTGCTGGCCCCTCTTCTCTTCACGCTGTACACCGTGGACTTCTGCTACAACTCGGAGCTATGTCACATTCAGAAGTTTGCCGATGACACAGCCATCGTTGGGTGTATCAGTGACGACAGAGAGGAGGAGTATAGGAGCCTGGTGAGGGACTTTGCTGTGTGGTGCAACAGGAACCATTTGCAGCTCAACACCTCAAAGACCAAGGAGCTGGTCATTGACTTTGGGAGGTCCAGACCAAGGTCACAACCAGTTCTGATCGAGGGAGTCAAGGTGGAGGCTGTGGATTCCTACAAGTATCTCAGGCTGTGGCTGGACAGCAAGCTGGACTGGACTTGCAACACCAGTCACTTATACAGGAAGGGACAGAGCAGGCTATGCTTCCTTGGGAGGCTGCGGTCCTTTAACATCTGCAGGAAACTCCTGTGGATGTTCTATCAGTCTGTGGTCACCAGTGTCCTGTTTTATATAGTGGTGTGCTGGGGGGGCAGCACATCCAAGAAGGACACATCCAGGCTGGACAAACTGATCAGGCGGGCCGGCTCTGTGGTCGGCATGAAGCTGTATTCTCTGGTAATGGTGGCAGAGAAGAGGTCTATGGACAAACTATTGAACATCATGGACAATGCCAGTCACCCTCTGCACACCATCATCAGCAACCAGAGGAGCCTGTTCAGTGACAGAATGCTCCTTCCCAAGTGCAGGACGAACAGACTCAAAAACTTCTTTGTCCCTCACGCCATCAGACTGTACAACTCCTCTCTGGGGGGGAGGAGGGGTAACAGGAGGACAGAGGACGGGAAGGAGCAGTAGCCTAGCCTAGCCTAACAATAAGCAATACCAGACAATGTGCAATAATGTGCAATATAAAGTGCAGTATCTTTCCTGCTGACTCTAAATTGAGCGTAGGTGTGAATGTGAGTGTGAATGGTTGTCTGTGTCTATGTGTCAGCCCTGTGATGACCTGGCGACTTGTCCAGGGTGTACCCCGCCTTTCACCCGTAGTCAGCTGGGATAGGCTCCAGCTTGCCTGCGACCCTGTAGAACAGGATAAAGCGGCTACAGATAATGAGATGAGATCTTTCCTGCCCCCCCACACACACTTACCCTAACCCCACTTCTCCCCCTTCCTCATATCTTATTCTTTTATAAAGTTTAATAAAGTTTTATCTAATCTAATCTAATCTAAGATCATTAAGGTGTCAATAATTGTAGCTGCCACGCTATATATTATACATTTTTTATTTATTTATTTACAGCTACACATATATACATACATATTTCTTAACCTATTATTCCTTTCGAAACTTAGGGCATTAACTTGTTATAAGTTAGTTTGACCATCCCTCTTCCTTTTGGATAAGCTTTCACACTCCGCCATTTTGTTTTTCTCTACTCACAGTATATGAGCTGATAGCCTAGTAGTAGAGTAGCCAATCAGAGTGTGTGATTGCTCATATTCACTGAATGTGGATTGAATATGGCTAAAATTTAAATGCATGTGACTGGCCAAAACCAAGGATCTACGAAAGAAGCAGAGTTGATTCACATTTAGAAAACCAGAGTTGCTGAACTACAGCAAGTTTTTTTTTCCTCCCCTTGCATCAATTGGCTCAGCTGCAAGATTTTTTTTTTCCGAAACACAGTAAAATACATAGAAATACTCACAGTCCAAAACCAGACTGTGGTCCACCACTTGACGTATCGAAGCATAAAGAAACACACTTTTCCTAAACTTTTGACCAAATGAGCCTTAGGGTTTGACAAAGGACAAGTCTCTGTATGACTATCAGAGCTTAACAGCCAAAAAGAAAGCTATTATAAATGAGAAAGTTCCAGTAACACACCACTCCATGAAAAGAAAAAAAAGTCTATTGTGATAATAAATACCATATATGAGCTAAAGTAGAAGTTGTTCTTTACTTTAGTTCAAATACGATGTTTATCATCACAATATATTTTTTCTAGCGTATTACGTTAAACATCAAGCAAACTGATAGAATCACCAATGAATACATCCTGGCTAACACCAAAAGGAGAACCCTTGCAGAAATACTTATAGGAAGACAGTTGCACACCCTCGAACACTGGCTAAGAAGACCAGCTGAATCAACCATACATCACTGTGCTTTATACACAACAACGCAAGGCCATAATAGGAGAAGAAGACCTCGACTAACCTGCATCAAAAACATGCAAGAAATCAGCGGCCTCAGCATAGAGGAGATCTATTGTATTGTCGTACAACAGATAGAGATGAGTGGAGAAGCAGCGTAGTTGGGAGATTTGACCCAGAAGCTCCCGACTAGGAAGGAAGGAAGGATATGAGCTAAAACTATTACAATTTTGCTGTTTTAAAAATAGTGTTATTGATTATTCTGTCATTACTAGGGTTCGATCTGATGGCAAAAATACGTATACGGTACTGTGCAAAAGTTTAAGGCACATGGAAAGAAATGCTGGAGACCAAATGGCTAAATGGCTTAAAAAATAATGAAATGAAATGTTTCGACATTTAAAAAATAATAGTATAAACAGTAATCAGTAAGCCATAATAAATGAAACAAAGTCAGTATTTGGTGTGAGACGACCCTTTGCTTTAAAAAAAAAAAATAGTCATCTCAAGTCCAGTGAGTGCAGTTTTATGTGGAAATGAGCTGTAGGTTTTACTGAGCATCTTACAGAACCAGCCGCAGTTCTTCTGGATACTTTGACTGTCACACTCACTTCTTCATTTTGCACCAAAACCCAGCAGCCTTCATTATGTTTTCTTTTTTAATCTGAAAAGCTCTTTCTTGGGGGCATTGTGGCTCAGGTGGATAAGGCACCATACCATGAATCCGGGGACCCGGGTTCGATTCCGACCCGAGGTCATTTCCCGATCCCTCCCTGTCTCTCTCTCCCGCTCATTTCCTGTCTCTACACTGTCCTATCCAATAAAGGTGAAAAAAGCCCAAAAAATATCTTAAAAGAAAAGTGCTCTCTTATGGAATATGCTGCTCAGATAGAAACATTTTATTTTCTGTAACATTTAA
The DNA here is from genome assembly GCF_027579695.1 of Neoarius graeffei. Classification (NCBI taxonomy): domain Eukaryota; kingdom Metazoa; phylum Chordata; class Actinopteri; order Siluriformes; family Ariidae; genus Neoarius; species Neoarius graeffei. The sequence continues at coordinate 58,136,365 of NC_083585.1, read as the reverse complement.
TTTTGTGCTAGAAAAAAATATGAACATTTGGAACTCTAAAATGTTTTTGTAATGTTTTGACTCAATAATGTAGAAGTCATGAAATAGAAATCTATAACAAAGTCTGTTTGAAAAAAAATAGGGGGACTAAGACTTTTGCACAGTACTGTCTCATCTCATCTCATTATCTGTAGCCGCTTTATCCTGTTCTACAGGGTCGCAAGCAAGCTGGAGCCTATCCCAGCTGACTACGGGCGAAAGGCGGGGTACACCCTGGACAAGTCGCCAGGTCATCACAGGGCTGACACATAGACACAGACAACCATTCACACTCACATTCACACCTACGCTCAATTTAGAGTCACCAGTTAACCTAACCTGCATGTCTTTGGACTGTGGGGGAAACCGGAGCACCCGGAGGAAACCCACGCGGACACGGGGAGAACATGCAAACTCCGCACAGAAAGGCCCTCGCCGGCCACGGGGCTCGAACCCCGACCTTCTTGCTATGAGGTGACAGCGCTAACCACTACACCACCGTGCCGCCCGCACAGTACTGTACAGTATATTGCAAAAACTGTGAATAAACCATTGTTCCGTGGTGAGAACCCAGGTCCGATTAGTAGATTTGGGAGTTAAATGGAGCCAAATGCAGCCGACCATGCTGCCTGGTTCAGGAAAAAGTCTTGAGTTACTGTAGCACACACAAGATTATTGTTCTTCCAGCATTTTCTTAGACCTTCCTTCTTTTTTTCTGAGGAAAGGAGGAGACATTACTGCTCTGCTAAATGAATGCATGATGGTTGAATTGATCTGTGCTCTCTTTTTTTTTTTCAATGGCCTTTTATGTGCTAATATCTCAAAGCCCTGTAGCTCATCTCTGGCCTGATGAGCTGCTTTCAGCTAATTACTTCACGCAAAGGCACGTGATTGGCCAGAACGGATGACATTTGTCTTTTGTGCTAATTTATACTGAAAAGAAAGTGGGGTAAGTTTTGTGTATGTGACAGCATTTTATATAGAGCACATGGTCAAGTCTAATGAATTTGCTGTAGTGCATGACCAAGCAGAACATAAATCAAAGCCCGAAATATGCAAAAGAGACGTACTGTAGTTTGGCTACATCACTCTGCAGGTATGTTTGCATATGCACACCAGCCGGGATCTGTGAATGTCAGTTAGTGAAAAATTAAGACACGTGATAAGAGAGAGAGAGAATAACTAATTTTATGGTTATGGCTCAAGTACTGTGACTGATTAATTGTGTTTACACTGAGGTTAGTAATATTACCTGTGTTGTTATACGAGCGGCTGTGATAAATGATAAGGTAGTATATTGTTTGTTCACACATCGCTTCTGTGGAACAACAATTAATCAAAATGGGTTTGTAAGAGGCAGCTTTAACAAATTACTGTGACTTGGGGTCAAGCAAAAAAAAAGCATTTAAACCCAGCATTTTGTTGTTTCAAAAAAAAAAAAAAAAACACATCGCTGCTTAATGAAAAGTTTGTACCAGCAACATAAAAGGAAGGTCATATACTGCAGGAGCAAATGCGAAAATATTTAATCATTTAACCTGTATTCAGATTTACACTTGAATCATTTGTTGACACTCAAAATTATACAGCAATACCTGGAAATAACTTCCATCAATCCATTATCTGTAACCACTTATCCTCTGCAGGGTCACAGGCAAGCTGGAGCCTATCCTGGCTGTCTATGGGCGAGAGGTGGGGTACACCCTGGACAAGTCACCAGGTCATCGCAGGGTTGACACATAGAGACTAGAGACAAACAAACATTCACACCTACGGTCAATTTAGAGCCATCAATTAACCTAACCTGCATGTCTTTGGACTGTGGGGGAAACCAGAGCACCCAGAGGAAACCCATGCAGACACAGGGAGAACATGCAAACTCCACACAGAAAACCCCCCTTTGGCCACTGGGCTCAAACCCAGAACCTTCTTGCTGTGAGGCGACAGTGCTAACCACTACACCACCGTGCCACCCAAATAACTTCCAAATACATATCTTTTGGGGGGTTTTATTGTTTTGGTGAAGCCATGGCCTAATGGCTAGAGAAGCAGCTTTAGGACCAAAAAGTTGCCGGTTTGATTCCTTGGACCAGCAGGAATGCCTGAAGTGCTCTTAAGCAAGGCACCTAACCCCCAACTGGTGCCCAGGCTGCTCTGGGTATGTTGTATGTCGCTCTGGATAAGAGCATCTGCTAAATGCCTGGAATGTAATTTTTTACTTATGTAAGCTTTTGCATTAATGTTTGTCAACAGGAATCAAAAAGAATCAAATTCATTCTCTATACCGCTCATCCATTGTGGGTCACATGGGAAACTGGAGCCAATCCCAGCTGACTTCTGGTGAGAGGTGGGGTTCAGGTGATACACTGGACAGGTCTCCAATCTATCACAGAGTGAACATGGGGCTGAACAACCATTCACACTCACATTCACATCCACATCTATGGGCAATTTAGGCTACGTTTACATTAGACCATATCTGTCTCGTTTTCTTCGCGGATGCACTGTCCGTTTACATTAAAACGCCTGGAAACGCCGGAAAACGGGAATCCGCCAGCGTCCACGTATTCAATCCAGATCGTGTCAGCTCCGGTGCTGTGTAAACATTCAGAATACGCGGATACGCTGTGCTGAGCTCTAACTGGCGTCTCCTTGGACAACGTCACTGTGACATCCACCTTCCTGATTCGCTGGCGTTGGTCATGTGACGTGACTGCTGAAAAATGGCGCGGACTTCCGCCTTGTATCACCTTTCATTAAAGAGTATAAAAGTATGAAAATACTGCAAATACTGATGCAAATACTGCCCACTGTGTAGTTATGATTGTCTTTAGGCTTGCCATCCTTCCACTTGCAAGTAGTAAGTGATGTGCACTGGGATCACACACACAGCGGCTCAGTCCCGAATCACAGCTTGTGCACTTCACTCGCGCGCTGTGTGAGCTGCGCAGGGCCGGAGTGCGCACCCTCCAGAGGGCACTCGCTGTTCAGGGCAGAGTGATTTGGAGCGCAGGATGCCTGCGGAGCCGAGCGTATCCGTGTATTGGCGTTGTTATGTGCACGCAAATCGTGTATTGGTGTTGCTGTGTGCACACTAATCGTTTTAAAAACGTTAATCTGATGATCCGCTGATACGGTCTAATGTAAACATGGGCTTAGAGTAGCCAGTTGACCCATGACTTTGAACTGTGGGAGGAAACCGGAGCACCTGGAGGAAACCAACACAGGCACAAGGAGAACACAAACTCCACACAGAAAGTCCCCAGTCATCCAGCAGGTTTGAATCCAGAATGTTCTTGCTGTGAGGCGACAGTGAGAACCACTGCAACACCGTGTCGCCCCATCCAAGGATACATTTTACTAATGCCCCTTTTCCACCAAAGCAGTTCCAGGGCTGGTTCGGGGTCAGTGCTTAGTTTGGAACCGGGTTTTCTGTTTCCACTGACAAAGAACTGACTCTGGGGCCAGAAAAACCGGTTCCAGGCTAGCACCAACTCTCTGCTGGGCCAGAGGAAAGAACCGCTTACATCAGCGGGGGGGGCGGAGTTGTTAAGACCAACAACAATAACAAGACCGTGAAAGATCGCCATTTTTAAGTGACGAGAGGCAGCAGCTGTACAAACGCGAAGTCATCCATTATTATTATTGTTGTTGTTGCTGCTGCTGCTTCTTCCGTGTTGTTTTTGCTTCGATATTCACGCCAAGGTTTATGCAAACATAGTGATGTAACTGACATATACAGCGACGTAACTGACATATACAACGGCGTAATGACGTGGCTTCCCTTAGCACCGCGAGCTATGGAAAAGCAAACTGGTTCTCAGCTGGCTCGCAAGTTGAACGAGTTGTAAACCAGCACCGGCACTGGCCCCGAACCAGCCCTGGAACTGATTTGGTGGAAAAGAGGTATATGAGACCATCAATGACAGTGTAGCTCACTCTGACCCATCTAGTCCAGAAGGAATGATCTAAAGTTGTGCAATAAATCTTGCAAGCCATATACACTATATACAAGCGATATCCACCCTAGGAATATTGACCTATTTGCCAGAAAGAATCCAAAATGCTGAGGAATTGACCTTTTTGTTGAGTTGCTCATTAAGGTTTAATTACCCCATAACTTCATTAATAATTATAATTAAGCAAATCTGGGTAAAAGTTCTATGCACCCTAGATACCCCTACCTTCATGCCAGAAAGAATCAAAATCGGTGAAGAATTGAGGGAGAAGAAGCGATTTGTGTGGAAACTGCTCGTTAGCGATTGATTAATTACTCCATATCTTCATTATTAATTGCAGTTATGCTAATTTGGGTAGAAGCTATCTATATGCACCCCAGGCAGACCTACCTTCCTGCCAAAAAGAATAAAAATTGGTGAAGAATTGAGAGAGAAGAAGCGATTTCCATGAAATGTGGACGACGCCAGACAGACAAATGATGGACAACACATGATGGCATAAACTCATCACCTGTCGGCCAGATGAGCTAAAAATTGTTGATTAAACATCTTTATTCTTCCACAGATTGATAAAAACATAAAAGAGCAAACACCGAGAATTAAGGAAGGCAATTGGTAAACTGCTAATGACAAGAGATGATGTGTGATGAATATAGAACCTCTTACCAGCCCTGTGTTACACAGAGAGATGGACAAGTGTAAAGAGAGGGAACAGGTGATGGCAGGGATGTGCTGCCAATGTTGTTTTGGTTGAGTACAGGAAACCCAGAATGACAGGTGGACTCAGGAGTATTGACCAGAGTGGATCCTGTCACCACTGGCTTGGCACTGACAAGCAGGAAGAGCTGGTATAATCTAGGGGTTGGGTAGTTTTTGACTAACAGGGTGGGAAAACAGCAAGACGGTAAATGTACTTCGTGTGTCTGAAAATATTTCAGAATAGATGACGCCAACTTACACTGTGTACAAATACACTGAGGAAAAGTCTTTTTTTATTTAATTTTACTAATCAAGTCAAGTTTATTTGTATAGTGCTTTTAACAACAGACATTGTCGCAAAACAGCTTTACAGAAAATTAAAGACTTCAAACATGAACTAATTTTATCCCTAATTTATCCCTGATGAGCAAGCCTGTGGCGACGGTGGGAAATAAAAACGCTCTCAGAAGAAAAGAGGAAGAAACCTTGAGAGGAACCAGATTCTAAAGGGAACTCATCTTCATTTGGATGATCACAGACAATGTGAATATAAATAACTTGCTTCTATAACTGTGTCCTATATAGTCACAAAGTATAACTGTGAAACCAGGAAATTCATTATAGTTTTAACGTGAAATCTGTTTTGTTGAAGTTATAAACGGTTAATTGATGGAAACTTGAGTGCAAAACTGTTCATGACAACTGCAGTCCTAAAGTTAGCAAGTCAACTGTAGTCCTCAGATGTAAATGTATTCCTGTAAGTGTCTAGAGCAGGGGTCTTCAATCCTATCCACAAAGGGCCAGTGTGGCTGCAGGCTTTCATTCCAACCAAGCAGGAGCTACACCTGATTTCACTTGTTTAATCATTTCACCCTCGTCTCCAATCAACAATCAAGTGAGCCTCCAATTTGGCTGTAATGAAAGCCTGCAGCTACACCGGCCCTTTGCGGATAGGATTGAAGACCCCTGGTCTAGAGCCATCTTCCATAGTGACTTTCGACTGTCCATATGGGGCCGTCCTCTACAGGCGCAAATGTGATGAGACTCCAGCCAGATGTAGGGCATCTGGATGGATCAGGCAGGTCAGAGGATCTCAGGATCGACATGTAACTAATCAATCACTTTCATAATCATTTTTATGGTGAGGTGTAGAGATCAGTGGTGTAGTGGTTAGCACGGTCATCTCACATCAAGAAGGTTCTGGGTTCAAGCCCAGTGGCCAACAATGACCTTTCTGTGTGGAGTTTGTATGTTCTCCAGGTGCTCTGGTTTCTCCCACAGTCCAAAGATGTGCAGCCAGGTTAACTGGCTTACTGCTGCAATTCCACCAAGGTCAACCAAAGATGGTTTGCCTCAAGCCTGTATCAGGTTCAGCAGTGACAACAATGTACAGTAGAGATGTGCACAAGGCTTTTTTTTTTAGGTAGGTCTTCACACTTTTTCAGATTTGTGGCTGTTTGCTTTGAAAGTTTGGTACGTTCGGCAAACCTGTCTTCATGAGCCCTGCCCCCAAACGACCTCAGAATCAGTCCCAAGTCTGGACTCAAGTATCCAGGTCAAGCATGAAAACGCCTTTGATTCCACTTCTGCAAAGAATTTCCGACCATTCTCGCCCATTCCTCTGAGTATTCCCATTCCTATGGTCATTTTTGGTGTCCCTTAGGCTACGGTCACACTACACCTCATGAACACTTGGCAATTAAAAATTGGTAGCATCATTACCAATCATGTGATGCACAGCAAATGTTCTCTGAGCTTCACAAGTTGTTTTTTGGTGTGTTTCCACCTCATGAGTGGCCAAAAACATCACAAAAGATTTCAATTGCATGCACTGAAATTTGGTGATGATGTTTTCATCAGCAAACTAAGTGGTGAAGACTTGGAGATGGGGTTGGGAATACTTCACCACCAAATGCCTCATTTTCTTCAATAACCCATCGCAAAGCATCGTGAACTGTAGTGTGACCGTAGCCTTAAATACAAGTCAAATTTCCATGTGTCATAGTGAGTCCATTGTGACCAGAGCATCCAATCACACTCAGCAAGTGTAGATCTGAGCAGCACAGGGCTGTTAACTAACACACATCTTGACTTGTGTTCAGACACTAAGGAGATGACTATGCCCCCCCCCCAGAGGGCTCTGCTGATGGACATGAGCTTCCATGCTGCTGCACGCTCTCATGTCGAGAATTTCTCCTGAGCCTCCACACTGCCACCTGGGGCCTGCATTTTACATTGTAACTTCATCTCATCTCATTATCTGTAGCCGCTTTATCCTGTTCTACAGGGTCACAGGCAAGCTGGAGCCTATCCCAGCTGACTACGGGTGAAAGGTGGGGTACACCCTGGACAAGTCGCCAGGTCATCACAGGGCTGACACATAGACACAAACAACCATTCACACCTACGGTCAATTTAGAGTCACCAGTTAACCTAACCTGCATGTCTTTGGACTGTGGGGGAAACCGGAGCACCCGGAGGAAACCCACGCAGACACGGGGAGAACATGCAAACTCCGCACAGAAAGGCCCTCGCCGGCCACGGGGCTCGAACCTGGACCTTCTTGCTGTGAGGCGACAGCGCTAACCACTACACCACCGTGCCGCCACATTGTAACTTGTACATCCTTAAAGAGTGTAATATGATAGACGGATGATTTATTTACATCCACCATTACCAGTGTGCGATAAACAAATATTGAAGCTGGAGATGTACAGTGCTGTGAAAAGTATTTGCTCCACCTCCCTGCTGATTTCTTCCATTTTTGCTTATTTGTCACATTTACATGTTTTAGGTCATCCAACTAAGTCTAATATAAGATAAAGACAATGTAATTGGTCCCTTAAACCTAACGGCTGATTGGGTCACCCTTGGCAGCAACAACTGCAATTAAACATTTGCAATAACTTGCAATGAGTCTTTTACATCGCTGTGGAGGAATTTTTTCAGCCACATTGGAGGGTTTTCGAGCATAAACTGTCCATTTAAGGCCTTGCCACAGCATCTCAATTGAATTCAAGTCAGGACTTTGACTAGGCCAGTCCAAAACCTTAATTTTATTTATTTTGAGCCATTCAGAGGTGGACTTGCTTGTGTGCTTTGGATCATTGTCCTGCTGCATAACCCAGCTGCACTTGAGCTTTTGGTCACGGACTGATGGTCAGACATTCTCCTTCAGGATTTTCTGGTAGAGAGCAGAATTCATGGTTCCATCAATTATGGCAAGTCATCCAGGTCCTGAAGCAGAAAAGCAGCCCCAGACCATCATACTACCACCACCGTGTTTGACTTTTGGTATGATGTTCTTATTTTGGAATGCTGTGTTAGTTTTATGCCAAATATACCAGAACCCATGTTTTCCAAAATGTTCTATTTTTGACTTATCAGTACACAGAATATTATCCCAAAAGTCTTGGGGATCATCAAGATATTTATTTGGCAAATATGAGATAAGCCTTTGTGTTCTTTTTGGTCAGCAGTGGTTGGTTTATGCCTTGCAACTCTTCCATGGATGCCATTTTTGCCCAGTGCCTTCATTATTGTAGAATAATGAACACTGACCTTAACTGAGGTAAGTGAGGCCTGCAGTTCTTTAGATGGTTGTCTCCTGGATCAGTCATCAAAGCGCTCTTGGTTGAATTTTGGAAGGCTGGCCACTCCTGGGAAGGTTTGCCACTGTTCCAGTTTTTTTTTTTCCATTTGTAGATAACTGCTCTCACTGTGGTTTGCTGGAGTCCCAGAACCTTGGCAATAGCTTTGTAACACTTTCCAGACTGATAGAGTTCAATTGTTCTGTTGGGCATCTGTTCTTGTAAAGCTTTACTTCGCAGCATCTTTTTAAGATCTATTAGCCGACTTCACATTGCCAGCCTGGTTCTATTTATGTGATATTTAAATTGAACGGGTCTGGCAGTAATCATGCCTGGGTGTGTCTAGTGAAATTGAACCCAATTATTCATTAAATTTGGTTAATTGTTTGAGGTTAATTGGTTGAGGGGGAGGGCGGCATGGTGGTGTAGTGGTTAGCACTATTGCCTCACAGCAAGAATGTTCTGGGTTCGAGACCAGCAGCCGACAGGGACCTTTCTGTGTGGAGTTTGCATATTCTCCCTGTGGGTTTCCTCCAGGTGCTCCGGTTTTCCCCACAGTCCAAAGACATGCTTAGTTAGTTAAAGTTAAAGTCCTTCCCACGCCTTACAGTACCTGGTATTCCTAGGCAGTCTCCCACTCAAGTACTAACCAGGCCCAACTCTGTATGGTGGCGCATCAGGCGGCGCTGATCTCCGTTTCCGTAGCCCTCGGCCTCTCACCTATTACATAGCTAGGGTTACAGTGGGGGGCTAGTCCTCTGGTAACCACGAGAGTTTAACTCCCCATGCACATCTGTATTGCAGCGTGCCTTGCCAGATGGTAGTAGGTACCATTTTTATGATGGTCTTTGGTATGACCCGACCATGAATAGAACTCATGATCTCCCGATCGAGAGGCGGACACACTACCACTAGGCCACTAGTTGGTCCCAAAGACATGCAGGTTAGGCTAATTGGTGGCTCTAAATTAACCGTAGGTGTGAATATAAATGGTTGTTTGTCTCTATATGTCAGCCCTGCGATGATCTGGTGACTTGTCCAGGGTGTACCCCGCCTTTCGCCCATAGTCAGCTGGGATAGGCTCCAGCTCACCCGTGACCCTGTACAGGACAAACGGCTACAGAGGATGGATGGATGGATGGATGGATGGATGGTTGAGGGGGTAATTATTTTTTCACATAGGGCCAGGTAGGGTTGGGCAACTTTTTTTTTCATAAATAAATGAACTTATCATTTGAAAACTGCATTTTGTGTTTACTTGGGCTATCTTTGTCGAATATTAATATTAGTTTGATGACATGAAACATTTAAGTGTGACAACTATACAAAAATAGAACAAACCAGGAAGTGGGCAAATACTTTTTCACTACACTATAATTAGTATACTGCTGAGAATGGATGGGAATGGAAATGTGCTTTGATGCATCCTTTGCTCATGTTTATGAGCATTTAATGGCACATAAAAGTAGCAACATCCTGAATCTTTTTTTTTTCTTGCTGCAACGATAGAAAAGATAAATTTAGTCATGTTGTCCTGAATGCATACTGTATCTTCATGCTTGTACAGGCGTGACTTCTCTCATTGGCTTCTCTTTCTTTCCTTTTCCTTTATTCGTCACATGCACACTTCAAGCACAGTGAAATTCATCCTCTGCATTTAACCCATCTGAAGCAGTGAACACGTGCTCAGCGCAGTGGGCAGCCACATCACAGCACCCAGGGAGCAGTCAGGGGTTCGGTACCTTGCTCAAGGGCACCTCAGCCCAAGGCCACCCCATGTTAACCTAACTGCATGCCTTTGGATTGTGGGGGAAACCAGAGCACCCGGAGGAAACCCACGCAGACACGGGGAGAACATGCAAACTCCACACAGAAAGGCCCTCGCCGGCCGCTGGGTTCGAACCCGGAACCTTCTTGCTGTGAGGCGACCGTGCTAACCACTACACCATCGTGCCGCCCCTTCTCTTCGATACTCCTCGGTTTATAGCCATGTGAGAAAATGCAAAAACAGGATGTGTTGCTCTTTCTTTGTGGAAAAAAAATTAATAATAACATTAAAAAACAACTCTGATATAATAGTGTGTGGGTGTATAATTACAGAAAACCATTCTTCCCTCATTTTTCATTTTCTCTCTTACCATCAACAGATACACGTATCATTAACAACCTCAAACTGTTCCCGGTTTCACCGAACTATTATCACATTTAATCAAGCAAGTCAGCCTCCATAAACAAAAACAGTCATTTACAGCTTTTCCAATAACACACAAGATGACATATCAGGAAATGAGCGCTCTGTGCCTACAGGCTGTCAAGAGGAAAACAGGTCAGTAGTATTTCACCCAGTGTAATTAAGTGGTTAGAAAAGAGAAAAGAGAAAATGGATTTTCTTTGTCCCCATAGAACAGGAAGGGTGGAAAAAGCAGTTTGATTCACATTCGATTGATCGCGCAGGCCATTGATTTGTTGCTAAGCCGCATGCGTTTGTTTAAGATGGATCTACGTGACGCGAGGCAGACTATCTTGTAGCAAAAAGCAAACAAGACGTGATAATGGAGGGCCAAGCCACTTTATGGAGCGCTGGGTGTGTACATACTGTACCTCTGAAGCCTTCGATTGCACATCAGCAATAAGAATGAACAAATATTCCACTGAAGAGATCCTCGGGTTATTGAGGATTCCATCACCGCTTTGGGTTTGACACCCTGTCGAGTCTTCTGGATGAGTTCTGATATCTAGTTCGGGCAAACTCTCAAAAAACACACACATTTAACGCAAAAAACTACAAGGAGAAACTATTCCGGTCAATATGAGTGCTTTACTGGGAAATACACCACTTGTATTTTTAATATGAACTACATCTGGCAGACTGAGTGACAGTTTCCAATATCTTCACTCGTGAGGAAATCGATGAATTTTGAAAAACATGCATTTTTCATATGAAATCCATTGCGGATCTGAGGGACATATTAAAATAATATTGGCTGGCTTTTTTTCATGGTCTATCAGATATATTCCATTCAGCTAGCATGATACTGAACAAGTCGAAGACGAGTAGCTGAATGGAATACTGTATATCTGATAGAAAACAACAAAAAAAAAGACAGCCAATATTATTATTACTAAACATATGCATTCCTTTTGGGTGTTCAATGCGTCCTTCTCTTTCAAAATTCTCTCAAAATTTTCCTTATTTAACAAAGCAAACCTGGAGGCCACGTTTGTTTTACTTCTCCAATGTGTGACGTCATGTTGTCTTGACAACCATGCGATATCATAAACCATATTCGACGTTAATTCTTCATTGGGTAGAGTGACTTAATACACATAGGATAAGCGATATGCTAACAATATTGCATTCTGTTAAACTAAATGAATGAAACCCACTAGAAGAGAATAGAACACATGCTGTTTTTATTCCATTCCTGTTTTATTCTATTACGGGCGGCACGGTGGTGTAGTGGTTAGCACGGCCGCCTCACAGCAAGAAGGTTCTGGGTTCGAGCCAAATGGCTGGCGGGGGCCTTTCTGTGTGGAGTTTGCGTGTTCTCCCCGTGTCTGCGTGGGTTTCCTCCGGGTGCTCCAGTTTCGTCCAAAGACATGCGGTTAGGTTAATATGGGACGGCCTTGGGCTGAGGTGCCCTTGAAAGATGCACCGAACTCCCAACTGCTCCCCGGGCGCTGTTGGCATGGCTGCCCACTGCTCTGGGTATGTATGTGTGCTCATTGCTCATGTGTGTGTTCGCTGCTTCAGATGGGTTAAAGGCAGAGAGGAATTTCACAAGTGTGTGATGAAGAATAAAGTTGTTCTTTCTTTCTTTCTTTCTTTCTTTCTTTCCACATTCACTGGATATGAGCAATCGTGCACTCTGTTTGGCTACACTTCTACTACTAGGATATCAGCTCATATACCATGAGTAGAGAAAAACAAAATGGCGGTGTTGCTGAACCAACTGAGGACGAAATAAAAATTGTACTCGAAAATACCCCCCCCCCCAAAAAATACAAAAAACAAGCAACAAAATATGGAATGAAAGTATTTGATAGTAAGAACATATCTCTTTTTTATTTTTCAAGAATTATCATCATCACATATTTCACAAATTGCTACGGTCATTTCGCTGCTGGTTTGTTTGCATTCTTCATCTTTAAGCATTAAAATTTGTTGAATTTTTTTACACCGGTTCAAAAGCTCAAAGAAGTTTGAAAAATTAGAGAACTGAAATATTTAAGGAAGAATTAGATACATGTCTGAAGTCATTCTATACCTCAGCACAACAGCAAGACGGCACTTTCTAAAAAAAAAACACGCAAGTCAATTCGTGCTGCTATCGATAGGTTTTTAAGAGGTCTGCCTAAGAGGAAATGATTTTGCTGGACGTTTTGTATCAAGTTTTTATTTATCGAATTTGCAAAAAATAAAAATGCTCTGCTTCTCAAAATCCAGTGACTGTAGATAGAATAAAACAGTTACTCCATTCAATTTCGTCGTACATGGATTATTGACAACTCGGTGCTACGCGCCTTATCAGCTATCAGCTGATGTACGACTCGAATTCGTGGAATAACTGTCAAATAATCTGATGCAAATATCAAAAATGAAACATATTCAAAAGACAGGTGGGTTTAAACCTGCTAGCATGTTTTAAGATGCATTTTTTTTCCCCCACAACTATGAACGTTAGCCTTGAGTGTGATCTTCACAAGGTAAAGAAGGTTTTAAAAAGTCCCCTCTCTTCTTGCCGTAAGTGTTTTCAAAAGACAGGAAGATTGCATTTTCTCTGGAGAAATGACTGTGCTGATTTTCAAGGCTTCGCTCCATCTCTTGTTTTGTGTCTGTATTCATCTGCTGGGTGAGTCACGGAATTAAAGCCTTGTTTATCGTGGCTCATAGTGACAGAAGAGTGTGTGTTATAACTCATCTGAACAACCTGCAACCTGGTGTTTCTGTCGACCCGATATCCATTGTTACACTCAGGCTACTGGAGCATCACACAGGTCTACTGAAGTACCACAGAACACCGGTTACACAGTTTATAAGGTTACTTCCTATATGATGAACCACTGACGAATTATATACACTCACCGGACACTTTATTAGGAACACCCATCCAGCACAATGCATCAAATCATGCAAATCAGTTAATGTTCACAATGTTCGAACATCAGAATGGGAAAAATTGTGATCTCACAGTGAAGTGTGACTTTCTTTCACTGTGGCATGGGTGTTGGTTTGAGCCAGATGGAGCATGAAGGTTTGAGTATTTCAGAAATTGCTGATCTTCTGGGGTTTTCACACACAACAGTCTCTGTGCACAGAATGGTGCAAAAAACAAAAAAAACATCGACTGAGTGAGTGACAGTTCTGTTTGGCCCATTGGGCAGTGCCTAGACTCTGTTTTGGGCAGTGGCTAGACTCTGTTTGGAGCCGGTCTAGAATGGAGATGTAAGGCACCTCCTTCCCTCCACTAGCCTGGGTGGACACCTTGGGCAAGTGTTAGAACACCCTTAGCCTCCCTCGGCCAGGGTTACGGTTCCTACTGCCTTGTAGGCGGCTAGGGATAGTCAAAGGCTAAGGAAGCAAACCCCTACAGAAAAACCCAGAGCGGAAAACTTTGAAATCAAGTCCCAGTAAACGCAAGCTACTGTGAGGACAGCCCTCTGGATGAGGTAACTGGCCAGCTGCTGCGCCTCCACTCAGTGGGTGCACGTTTCGGCTCCCGAACCTGCACCCATAGCTGATTGACAGGAAGAGAGGGTGTCGCTGGGATTGCACGACCCATCGCCACCTTAATCACCCACTGTGCAGGTTTGTTTCCTTGCCACTTTTTCCACCATACTCCACCCCATGCAAGTCCTGCGGCGAGGGATAAGTGGCGACGGAGGCAGGGAGAGGATGCTCCTGGAAGCCTCTAGTCATGAGTCCACATGTATGGCGGCCCTGGTGTGATGGTTGCTCAGGGAATGACCTGGAGCAACGCCCCTGTTCGTATCCTGCCAGGACGACAAGGCAGCCCTATTCAGGGACAGCACTGCCTTCTCCAATTTGGAGAGGGGGGTATAAAAGATCCCCTAAAAAGAGCTAGCTCCACTTAGACTTGGCCATTGACCGCAACGATTTGGTCATCCAATTCTGCGGTAGAAATAGTAAGGAAAAGATTCACTTAACAGCGTGGAATGTTCGTACGCTGCAGGATAATCCAAATAATCTGGAACGCCGCACAGCCATTGTGGCCCAAGAACTTCAATGCTATAACATAGCTATTGCAGCCCTCAGTGAAACCCGACTTCCGGAAAGCTCTCAACTCACAGAAAGTGGCTCCGGGTACACTTTTTTCTGTTCTGGTCGACCCCAGATAAAGGGGTCTGATGAACCCAGACAAGCTGGAGTCGGCTTTGCCATTAACAACCGGTATCTCAGCCTTTTAGACTCTGTCCCCCATGGGGTCAATGAATGCCTTATGTCGCTTTGTCTTCACCTAGAAGCTGGTTATGTCACCTTAATCAGTGCGTACGCCCCTACCATGACCCACACTGAAGAGACTAAAGAGCAATTCTATGAAGAACTAGACAAACTCTTACAAGTCGTCCCTCGCTCAGACAAACTCATGTTACTGGGCGACTTCAATGTCAGGGTGGGTCGTGACTTCACCTCCTGGGACAAAGTCAATGGTCGACATGGCATTGGGCAGGTGAACTCAAATGGAATCCTCCTTCTTACAACATGTATGCAGCGCCAGTTAGTCATCACGAACACCTTATTCCAACAATGTAGTGCAAGGAAAACCACTTCGATGCACCCTCGCTCTGGGCATTGGCATCAGATCGACTTTGCCATTGTCCATCAGAGGGATGTCAGTGATGTCCACCATACAAGATCCATGTTGGGCTCTACCTGCTTCTCCAATCACCATTTGCTTCATATCACCATTGCATTCTCCTTCAAAACTCCAAAAAGGAGGGTTAGACCGGCGATACCAGCTAAGAAGCTTGATGTCTGAAAACTGTCCTCCCCAGGAGTGGCAACTCAGTTTCTTCAAAAGTCTGAAAGTGCCTTGAATAGCATCAGAACAGAGGGAATGTCTCTTGAGGATCACTGGAGCACTCTCCGTGATGCACTCCATAGCTCTGCAGAGGAAACCATTGGGTTTGTGAAATGTAAACATCGTGATTGGTTCGATGAGAATGATCCCACAGTTCAGGATCTCCTGGTTCGCCTACACCATGCCCACATCAGATATGTGATGGATAAATCATTCCAGTCCAGGAAAGATTCTTACCTTTGTCTCAAGAGAGAAGCACAGGCCACCCTGAGAGACATGAAGAACCGTTGGTGGAAAGATCGCGCGGATGATCTGCAACTTGCTTACGACCGGAAAGACTCCAAATCCTTCTTCGCTGGACCGAGGGCCATTTACGGTCCCTCATCCCACGGCAGCATGCCATTGTATGCTGCGGACGGCCAGACGCTCATCAAAGATCAGACTGGCATTCTCAACCGGTGGGCAGAACACTTTAATTCTGTATTGAACTGTGTGTCGACCATTTCTGATGAAGCCATTGACCAACTTCCTCAAAGACCCATCCATGAAGAACTTGACGATGCTCCCACAGAAGCCGAGACCATCAAGGCTGTTAAACAGCTCTCACTGGGAAAAGCGGCCGGCACCGATGGGATACCTGCCGAAATCTACAAGTGTGTCAGCGAGCCAGTTGCAGTCGAGCTCACGCGGCTGTTTAATGTTATCTGGGATAGGGAAGCTGTTCCACAGGACTTTAAAGATGCCCTGTTTGTGCACCTTTTCAAAAACAAAGGTAACAGACACATCTGTGACAATCACCGTGGCATTTCACTCCTGGCAATAGTGGGTAAATTTCTTGCAAAGATCATCATCAATCACCTCACTGCTGCTATTGTGGATGAGGTAATCCCAGAAAGCCAGTGCGGATTTCGTGCCTCGCATGGCACCACCAATATGCTTTTCTCAGCAAGGCAAGTACAGGAAAAGTGTGTCGAGCAAAACATGGAGCACTTCATGGTCTTCGTTGATCTTACAAAGGCCTTTGATTCAGTGGGTCATAAGGGTCTTTGGAAAATACTTGCCAAAGCTGGATGCCCTCCCCATATAGTCAACATCATCCGCTCGTTTCATGATGGCATGGTTGGCCGCGTTGTAGACCAAGGCTCAATTTCTGCGCCTTTTGCCATCGGCAATGGAACTAAGCAAGGTTGTGTCATGGCTCCCCTGCTTTTCAGCATCGTGTTTTCAGCCATGCTCCACGATGCCTTCAAAGACTGCGATAAAGGTGTAATGATTCGCTTTAGAAGTGATTGCAGCATTTTCAACTTAAGGCGTCTTCAGGCCAAGACCAAAACATCATCTATGCTACTCTGGGATCTACTGTATGCAGATGATTGTGCTCTTATCGCCCATTCCTTTGATGACTCTCAGCTCATTGTTGACAACTTTTCAAGAGCTTGTTGCAGATATGGCCTTCCCATCAGCATCAAAAAGACAGAGGTACTACACCAGCCATGGCCTGGATCACCATCATGCTCTCAGTCCATCACTGTGTGCGGAGAAGCATTGAAATCGGTCGAGAAATTCTGCTATCTTGGAGGTATTCTTGCACAGAATGCTAAAATTGATGATGAAATCACAGCACGCATCAGTAAGGCTGGTTCTTCCTATGGCCGGCTGCAACACCGCCTCTGGTCTGACCATGGCATACAGCTAAGCACAAAAGTCCAGGTGTACAGGACTGTGGTACTGAGCACTCTCCTCTATGGCTGTGAAACATGGACCCAATACCGTCGTCACGTCAAAGCGTTGGAGCAGTTCCATCAGCGCTGCCTTCGCAAGATCTGCAACTTGACCTGGAAGGACAAAGTTCCTAATACTACAGTTTTAGATCACTGTAAAATCCCAAGTGTAGAATCGCTTGTTACACACACACACAGCTACGCTGGACCGGGCATGTAGTGCGCATGGGTCCTGAAAGGATTCCAAAAGCCCTCATGTTCGGCAAGTTGTCAACTAGAAAAAGATCGCAGGGCAGACAGCGTAAGCGCTACAAAGATGTCCTTAAATCTTCTCTGAAGGGCTACAGGATCAACCCTGGGTCATTTGAGAAGACTGCAAAAGATCGAACTCAGTGGCGCAGGACCTGCAACAAGGGATGCCAGCTGTTGGAGGAAGCAAGGACTGCCAGGCTGAATTAACAGTGTCGTCGTCACCATGCTGCTATTACTGCCCCGCAAGCTTCACGAGATTTGCAGTTTGTCTGCGTTGACTGTCAGGGAGTTTGCGCTTCGCGCATCTGGCTGATCAGCCATCGCAGGCATAGACACTAAGTGGCCGGGGACGGAGATTCATCGTATCGTACACATCTCTGAAGACCTGTCCTGGAGCAACAACACTGCATCACTGGCCAAAAAAGCCCAACAGCGTCTGTACTTCCTCCGCAAACTGAGGAGAGCAAGAGCCCCGGCCCCCATCATGCACACTTTCTACAGAGGCACCATCGAGAACATCCTGACCAGCTGTATCACCGTGTGGTACGGCGCCTGCACCGTGTCCTGCTGCAAGACTCTGCAGCGCATCGTGAGAGCAGCTGAGAGGATCATTGGTGTCTCTCTTCCTTCTCTAATGGATATTTATAACTCCTGCCTCACCCGCGAAGCCATCAGAATTGCAGGTGACCCCACCCACCCATCTCACAGCCTCTTCAGTCTGCTGCCATCGGGGAGGAGACTGCGGAGTCTCCAGGCCAAAACCAGCAGGCTCAAGAACAGTTTCTTTCACCAGGCGGTCAGGAGGCTCAACTCCCTCCCTGTTCTGCCCCTCCTCCCCCCTCTGCCCCCTGCCACAGATTCTGCTCGCACACCCCCTGCCCCCCCTTCAGCATCTGACATGTCATCCTCACAGTTTTCCTCCAAACACACACACACACACACACACACACATACATCTCATCGTTCATTAACACACTGAACTCAGGGACCGCACATCTCACTTTACCTCGCTCATTTGGACTATTCCGCACTACCTCATCTTAACAGCTGCTAGTTTGTTTATACTGCTTATTTCATGTTTACCTGCTATACCTCAAGTGCCCTTGACTGTTTATTTGCACCAATTTACGTGTGTGTGTGTGTGTGTGTATGAGTGTTTAGTCTACATCTAGTTCTTATCTAGAGTGTTTATACTGTTTATATTGTTTGAGTGTTTAGTCTGTCTAGTTCTTATCTAGTGTTTATACTGTTTATATTGTCTGTTTATGAGTGTTTAGTCTTTGTCTAGTTCTTATCTAGTGTTTACACTGTTTATACTGTTTGAGTGTTTAGTCTATGTCTAGTTCTTATCTAGAGTGTTTATACTGTTTGTTTGTTTGTTTTTTCAATTATTCTATTTTTATTTTTATTTATTGCATTGCCTGTTTGCACCGTGGGTCAGAGAGGACTGAAATTTCATCTGTGCTGTATGTCGAGCATGTATAGCATATTTGGCAATAAACTTGACTTGACTTAATCCATCATCATCATCTGTGGGTGGAAACAAACACTTTGTTGATAAGAGAGGTCAGAGGAAAATGGACAGCTTGAGCAGTTTGAGTTGCCAGGAAGAAAATAGCAACTCGTATAATCACTCTTTACTATCGTGGTGAGTAGAAAAGCATCTCAGCATGCAACAGCAGAACAGAAGAACGCATTGGGCTCCACTCCTGCAGCCAAGAATAGGGATCTTAGACTCAAGAACGAGTTCCTATTAAAGTGGCCAGTGAGTGTAAATAGACAAATTTAATAAGAGAGTGGAACAGAGAACAGGTGAGTACAGGAAGGGGGTGGAGATGAGACTCAAATCACAACTAATCAACCTTTTTTTTTTAATGCTAAAGCACAAGTAAGAGCATTTTAAAACTTCTGGTGAGATGAACGATGTCACTAAAGGCACAAATAATTCAAGGAAACATCCATATCTGAGCTTTCACTCATTCCGCACTGACAAATCAAACATTCATTGTGTGGCAAAATGTTTGAAAATCTAAAAAAAAAAAAAAAGAGCTAGCAACTTGTGTTGGACCTGCTCCTGCTACAAACCCTGAGTATGCAGCTGCTCCTCCTCCAGATGTGTCAGTGAACTCACTTAGAGCGAGTTTATTGGTGCCGTGTTGATTAGCACCTGCACCAGGCGATCGATTTAAATGAGGTAGCTAGCTATCTAAGTGAGAAAAATGTCAGCTATTTCCAGCTTTATTTTAGAGTTTGGGTTAGCTTTATTTCAGGGTTTGGGTTAGTTTTATTTTACGGTTTGGGTTAGCTTTATTTCAGGGTTTGGGTTAGTTTTATTTTATGGTTTGGGTTAGCTTTATTTCAGGGTTTGGGTTAGTTTTATTTCAGGGTTTGGGTTAGTTTTATTTCAGGGTTTGGGTTAGTTTTATTTCAGGGTTTGGGTTAGTTTTATTTCAGGGTTTGGGTTAGCTTTATTTTAGGGTTTGGGTTAGCTTTATTTCAGGGTTTGGGTTAATTTTATTTCAGGGTTTGGGCTAGCTTTATTTTAGGGTTAGTTTTATTTCAGGGTTTGGGTTAGCTTTATTTCAGGGTTTGGGTTAGCTTTATTTCAGGGTTTGGGTTAGTTTTATTTTAGGGTTAGCTTTATTTCAGGGTTTGGGTTAGTTTTATTTCAGGGTTTGGGTTAGTTTTATTTTACGGTTTGGGTTAGCTTTATTTCAGGGTTTGGGTTAGCTTTATTTCAGGGTTTGGGTTAGTTTTATTTCAGGGTTTGGGTTAGCTTTATTTCAGGGTTTGGGTTAGTTTTATTTCAGGGTTTGGGTTAGCTTTATTTCAGGGTTTGGGTTAGTTTTATTTCAGGGTTTGGGCTAGCTTTATTTTAGGGTTAGTTTTATTTCAGGGTTTGGGTTAGCTTTATTTCAGGGTTTGGGTTAGTTTTATTTCAGGGTTAACTTTATTTCAGGGTTTGGGTTAGTTTTATTTTAGGGTTAGCTTTATTTCAAGGTTTGGGTTAGTTTGATTTCAGGGTTTGGGTTAGCTTTATTTTAGGGTTAGTTTTATTTTAGAGTTTGGGTTAGCTTTATTTCAGGGTTTGGGTTAGTTTTATTTCAGGGTTTGGGTTAGCTTCATTTTAGGGTTTGGGTTTGCTTCATTTTAGGGTTTGGGTTAGCTTCATTTTAGGGTTAGCTTTATTTTAGGGTTTGGTTTAGTTTTATTTCAGGGTTTGGGTTAGCTTTATTTTAGGGTTAGTTTTATTTCAGAGTTTGGGTTAGCTTTATTTTAGGGTTTGGGTTAGCTTTATTTCAGGGTTTGTGTTAGCTTTATTTTAGGGTTTGGGTTAGTTTTATTTTACGGTTAGCTTTGTTTTAGGGTTTGGGTTAGCTTTATTTTAGGGTTTGGGTTTGTTTTATTTTAGGGTTAGCTTTATTTTAGGGTTTGGGTTAGTTTTATTTTAGGGTTTGGGTTAGTTTTATTTTAGGGTTAGCTTTATTTTTGGGTTAGCTTTATTGTAGGGTTTGGGTTATTTTTATTTTAGGGTTTGGGTTAGCTTTATTTTAGGTTTCTGGCCTGGTTTAGGGTCAGGGTTAATGCTAGGGTTAGGTGTACTGTTAGGTTTAGGGTTATGGTTAAGGTCATGGTTAGGGTTCGGGTTAGAGTTCAGGTTTAATGTTAGGGCTAGGCTTAGGGTTTAGGAAAGGGTTATGGTTTGCTTGTACAACATGTGCAAAATCGTAATGGTAGAGTGGGGCCTGGTACCCTCTAAAGATATTGGCTGAGGCAAATCTGGGACCAAATGTTAGTAATAATACAAAGAAGTATGGGAGAATTTGCAACATTAACTTGTGTAGTGTAATGTTAAACACTGTAGACTACATATCTGGAGGATGTGAGTTCAAATCCTGGTTAGTACAATAAAAATTCTTTATTTCATTTTGGTTTGTAGAGAGGTAGTTGAGAAGGTACAATATCAAGGGAAAGGAGTCCAGGTGATGAGGACCAGTGTGGGGAGGTTAGTGGGTAGAAAGAGGGGAGAGACAGCATGTGAGAGATGACCATTTCCATTTTCTTCTTTTTTTATTATTTTAACCACCCCCCCAAAAAAAACCACGCCCTTATTTTTTAATGACAGTTAAACCTAGTTTGAATGAACATTTTGCCTTGGTAAAATGTGGTTCACCAATTCTACCTAGGTTGAATACAGGTTTAACCTACAACCGGATTTAACCTGCAACATAAACATTTATTTCCACTGTCATCCAAGTATATCAAGTGGCAAAAAAGGGGGTATGAAAAAAAAGTAGTACAGGAAGAATACAAAATAAAATATGGCATGAACTAGAAAGTAGACTAGGACATCACAAAAGGATTTAGTGATTGCTGATAAAATTGATCAAATAAAAAATTCTTGACATTGGATTTAAAACTATGTAAAATCTTTATGGACTGCAACTGACTTGTTAGTCGGTTCCAGGTAGTGATGGCGGTATACCTAAATGAAGAATGGCCAAATGATTGAACAGAGAGAACATAAAGGGGTATGGGACCTGAATGGGTAATATGGTGGGCATTCCAAACACTTATAGAAGTGCAATATCTCAGCGCATTACCATATAACATGTTGCGGATGTGATTTACTTTTAGCTCTTTGACTCGGAGATGGACTGGCAACATGTTGACCTGTTTGAACTCAGTATACCCTATATGAGTCCTGTGGGAGGAGCTAAGTATGAAGCAAATAATTTTATTTTGTGTAACCTGAAGACAGTTCTTATAATTCTTGGTAAGGCCAGAGTACCAAGTGGAGCTGGCATAGTCAAATGACATTGGATAAGAGCTGACGTTAAAAGGTGCTTGATTGCCTTATCGAGGTTCCTGGCCTGCTTAGATAGAAACTCGAGTTTGGTGTTGGCCTTATGTATAATATTGTCAGTTTTACGGGTACCATGTGTGTGTAGTTAAAACACTGATTTGTGCTAACAATGTGCTAAGCTATGCTATACCGTACTATACTGAGCTAGCATGCTAAGTCTCTTGGTTTAAATTAGTTTTAGAGACATCCGTTTTGTCTATGAAAGACATTTATTGTTTAAATGATCATATTTTAAAAATCAGACATGAATATGAGCAGGTTTATGATGTGTCCTTGTGAACATCTGAGGCTAATAATAATAATAATAATAATAATACAATTATTTAGAGTTTTTAAAGATAAAAAAATATTTATTTATTACTTTTTTTTCTTTTTTGAGGGCGCCACAATCGAGGAGCCCTAAAGTGCCCATTGAAACTTAAGATGAGATTTTTTTTTGTATTATTCAGCTTGAGATATATTAAAGTTGGGATACATTAAGTAGAAAAAAAATATTTTGCTTCAGGAATGTATTCAATAGTTTGACAAAATATCAGAATGTCGCTATGTGAAGGTGTCCATTCCCCCCCCATGTGAAGTCCTATATTATGTTGTGGTTGTACCGTATTTGTTAAGCTGAACTAATAGATACGGGGTGTGTGTGTGTGTGTGTGTGTGTGTAAACTGTTTCCTGGTACAGCTGCAGTGTAAGACGATGTGCGTTTGTGCCATTCCTGTTCAGTGGCATTTCAATTTAGTGCCGATTCGCTTCAGCAGCTTGACTGTGTCATGGGGGTGACTCTGGTGAGGGAAGTGAGCTGGTTTGACAGTAGATGCACACACACGTGCATGTGTGTGTGTGTGTGTGTGCGCACTACGCTTGTCAAACTCCTTGAGCAGGGTCTGGGTTCAAACTCACAGACCTTCTGGACCGAGCCTGAGGTCAGACACGAGCTCTCATTTGGACACAGTTGTGTGAGAGTTGCTGTTTGAAAGCACCAGGTTTTCACTGATGAAGAATATATATATATTTTTTTGTCAGAAGAGAAATCAATCCTTTGTTTGTTTGCGGAACGTTCCCAGGAAATAGTTTGAGTTTTGGTGGACAGTATTTGCTTTTGAAACAGAAAGGCAGAATGATAGCGTGTTAAAATGATGGGCTGATTTACACAACAGTGCTTGAGTCACGCCCTGCCACACCATGCCACACCCCACCCTGAAACATTCAAATAAACCTCCTCTAGTACACCCCTCCTCGACTCATTCATCAATATTTCTGTCTTGTGACTATGTTCTCCACCAAAATCAAAACCATTACATAAATCTCTATATATCACTCATGAGGAAATCGATGAGTGAGTTGTTTGGATAAATTTATGTACTTTTTGTTTGTGTCGATATAATAAAAAGAAAATCACATGTTGGCTTGAAGATATGAAGTTTATCGTCTCGTGTTGAGAAACTCACATTTTTCATACGAAATACATCACGGATCTGAGTGACATATTTAAAGAATATTAGCTGGCTTTTTTTTTCATGGTATATCAGATATATTCCATTCAGCGAGCATGATACTGAACGAGTTGAAAATGAGTAGCTGAATGGAATATATCTGATATACCATGAAAAAAAAGCCATTATTATTATTATTATTATTATTATTATTAATACACACTCTTAATATCAGCATTCTTGAAAGCCAACATTAGCTTGCCCGCGACTCGGTGCTGCTACCGCGGCAGTGCAGTTACCTTCTAGACAGTGTAGTGTTAGCGCAAGCCAATGCTACTGCAGTCAAGCCGATTATTATTATTATTATTATTATTATTATTATTATTATTATTATTATTTTCCCTGCATAATTTACTGAGTTACTTTTAAAATCAACATTGACAGCTACACACAACAGAGCGACCTGGCAGCCAAAATTATCTCAAAATCTGCTTTTAAAGAAACAAACCTGGCAGCCATGTGTGTTTACAAACTGTCAGAGTCACTCACTAGCGCAGAAGTTTTACATCTCTGATGTGTCTCTTTTTCAGTTTTTTTATGTCTGTTGGTCTGTTTTTCTCTTGTAAATATGCATGAAGAATATATAATGAAGTTTTGGGAGTCTTTCGGGTGTTCAGTGCATCTTTAGTTTTAGTTTTCAGTTTATTTATTTATTTAGTGCTTCAAAGAAATCTGAAGGCAATTTTTTTAATTATCAAAATTCTATTTATCTAATTTTATTAATTATAGGAATGCATTTTTGGTAGCTATTTTGTCACTGCTATAGCAAGTTGTGAGTGTTTGAAATATGCTATGTAATATATCAGTCCATATGTCAAAGCAATGGCTGTAAATGAGATTCGTTGAGACCTATGTGAGACATCGTAGGATGGAAGTAAAACATACAGCGGAAATCAAAGTGACCGACATCTGCCAATGTTGTTGTAGGAAGACTCTGGTGTGCATGGAGCACAGAAGCATGGCAGGCGGTTGTTTGCGATTTGTTCTCGACTTTATTGCTGCTTCACAGCACACAACTTAGACACACTCTCTCTCACAGACACACACACATATATACACACACAGGCTAGAAGCAAGCCCTCTGGGCTGTCCTTCCTTTCTCACCCTCCTTTTATCAGGTGCAGTCACTGCAGGAGACACACAAACACACATTCATTGATAACAGGTGTAGTGACATGACCACTCACCTTCCCTGACTCTGCCCTCCATTCACAGACTGACGCTCGGCCACACCCCTGCTGCCACATACCCCCACTGCCCGACTCAGGCCGGGGAGCTGTCCGGCCTGAAGCTGACTCCTCCCCCGACAGGAGAGGAAGTCCGCCACCGCCATCTGTGCCCCCGGCCTGTGGACCACCTCGAATTTAAATGGCTGGAGTGCAAGATACCAACGGGTGATCAGCGCGTTGGCATCCTTCATGCGGTGGAGCCACCGGACGGTTGTGTGGTCTGAACAGAGGGTGAAAGGGCGCCCCAGCAGGTAGTACCGGAGGGTGAGGACCCCCCACTTGATGGCTAGGCACTCTTTTTCAATTGTGCTGTACCTGCCTTCCCACATCGACAGCTTCTGGCTAATGTACAGCATGGGATGCTCCTCCCCCTCCACCTCCTGGGACAGAACGGCCCCCAACCCTCTGTCTGATGTGTCCATCTGCAAAATAAAGGGGAGAGAAAAGTCAGGGGAGTGTAACAGTGGCCCCCCACACAGTGCAGCCTTTACCTTAGAGAAAGCCTGTTGGCATTGCTCCGTCCACTGGACCGGATCTGGTGCTCCCTTTTTAGTGAGATCAGTCAGTGGGCTGGTGACGTCTGAATAATTAGGTATGAACCTCCGATAGTAGCCAGCCAGCCCCAGGAACTGTCTCACCCCCTTTTTGGTCTTAGGCCTCGGGTAGGCCGCAATTGTTGCCGTCTTATTAATTTGGGGACGCACCTGCCCATGGCCCAAGTGGAAACCCAGATACCGTACTTCCACCCGCCCAGTCGCACATTTCTTTGGGTTGGCTGCGAGACCCGCCCGCCTCAGCGACTTTAGGACGGCCCTAAGGTGTTCAAGGTGCCGCAGCCAGTCATTACTATAGATGATAATGTCATCCAGATATGTGGCTGCGTAGATGGCGTGGGGGCGGAGGACCCTGTCCATAAGCCACTGGAATGTCACAGACACCCCAAACAGCCCAAAAGGAAGTGTGACAAACTGGTGTAAGCCAAATGGTGTGGAAAAGGCTGTTTTCTCTTGGGATAGGGGAGTCAAGGGGATCTGCCAATATCCCTTCGTTAAATCCAGTGTCGAATAAAAATGAGCAGTGCCTAATCGATCGAGCAACTCATCAGTGCGAGGCATTGGGTATGCGTCAAATCTAGACACCATGTTGACTTTCCTATAGTCCACACAGAACCGGACCGACCCATCGGTCTTGGGGACCAGGACCACTTGCATCTTCGCTTAGAACTTCTGAATTATATTTTTGAGAGTTCAATTGAACCGTTCTACTAAGCCATCTGTTTGTGAGTGATAAACGCTGGTGCAGATAGACTTAATCCCCAGTAGCCCATACAGCTCGCGCAGTGTGCGTGACATGAATGTAGTGCCTTGGTCTGTCAGAATTTCTTTCGGAATCCCGACCTGGGAGATAAAGCGGAAGAGCGCCTCTGCTATACTGCTTGCTGAGATATTGTGGAGAGGCACTGCTTTCAGATATCACGTTGCATAGTCTACCAGAACTAAAATAAAGCAATATCCCCATACTGACCGATCTAATGGCCCAATGAGATCTATCCCAATTCTTTCAAACAGGGTCTCAATTAAAGGGAGAGGGCGCAAAGGCGCTTTTGGAGTGGCCATGGGATTTACTAATTAGCATTCGCGGCATGCCACACACCACTGACGGACATCCCCGTGAATCCCTGGCCAATAGAACTGGGCCATTATTTGGGCTAGTGTCTTATCCTGCCCCAAGTGTCCAGCCATGGGATTAAAGTGAGTCGCTTGGATTACAAATTCCTGGCGGCTCTTTGGAATTAATAACTGTGTTGTCTCTTCGACAGTTTGAGTGTCCTGTGTCACTCGGTATAGCCTATCCTTAATAATAGCAAAGTAGGGAAAGGCCGGCATTGCATTTGTCTGAAGACTTTGACCATCGATTACTCTCACTTGGTCAAATGCATGCCGCAGAGTCTCGTCTCGTGACTGCTCTAACGGGAAATCCCCAAGGGAATCCCCGAGAGAGGGAGGAGGGGCAGGGCGCTCCTCACTCCGCGTGTCACCCTGACGCGGTGCTGATGTAGACAGCTCTGTGACAGCTTCTCCCACCAATGCTACTCCGGGGCTTTCCCTAGCTAAATTACAGCAGGACCCACTCTTCACTATGTGCGTCATTAACTCCTTACACCCCGGCCAATCAGTCCCCAAAATTAGCGAGTGGGTGAGACAAGGATTAACCGCCGCCTTTACACTATATTTTCTCCCTCGAAATAGAATGTGGACGGACACCAAAGGGTAGTTGTGAACATCCCCATGCACACACAACACCTTCACCATTTGTGCTCTCCCCAGTGCCTCACCTTGCACCAGGCTTTGGTGGACTGAGGTCTGGTTACAGCCAGAATCTACAGTACCAAAGCCTGATACATATCCCCTTGGACACTTACCGGTATTCGATACGCTCCGGCCCAATCAAGGGTGGTTTCTGGTGCATTGGGGACCCGGACCACCACGCCCACCTCCATCACAGAGCACTGATGTTGGAGATGTCCCGGCTCCCCGCAGCACCAGCACACTGGCCCAGGCTCTCCCTCTGCACCGGTGTTACGGGCATCACTCACCTGAGGGGGAGGAGACACAGACAAGGAAGGGGGAAATGGAAGGACACCATGGGTGCACCGGGCCAGCTGGGAGGGAGCCGGCCCCTGCCTCCGCGGTGGGGGAATGGGGCGAGGACGGGAAACAGAAGGAGAGAGAGAGAAGAGAGAGGAGAAGAGGAGACACGCCATCCTGCCGTCGGAACTGCCACCATGTGGTCCTCTGCCAGCTCGATTGCCTGGTCCAGCGACGCTGGGCGATGACACTGGACCCGCTCCGCAGTTCCTTCCAGACATCACGCAACAAATTGTTCCAGTGTCACCAGGTCGATCACTCCCTCGGCGTCACGGTCGTCTGCCCTCAGCCACCACCGGCAGGCATCCCGGAGTTGCTGCCCGAACGCAAACGGTCGGCCGACCTCCTCCAAGGGCAGTTAGTGGAAGTGCTGCCATTGTTGCTCTGGGGAGCAGCCAACATGCTGGAGGATGGCTCTGCAAAGGTCCACATAGACGAGCAGGCTGTCGGCGGGGAGCTGCAGCACAGCCAGTTGCGCCTCGCCCATCAGCAGGGGAAGGAGGCGCGCTGCGCTCTGGTCCACCGGCCAACCCCATGCCTCCGCTGCCTGCTTGAAGAGTGCGAGGAAGGCTTCCGGGTCATCGTGCGGACCCATCTTCATTAAGGTGAGGTGGGGAGGGTCCGCTCTGGTGGCGGTTGTGGGCCCTGCCGATGCGAGCATGTGCCGGAGCACCTGGCCGTCCTCCTGTTGGGCCAGCACCAAGGCTTTGAATCATTGCTCCTGCTCCTTCCAGAGGGCGACCAGCGCTTGGTGCTGGTTCTGCTGGGCTGTGGCGAGGGCATGGATCAGCTCCTTAAATGGCGAGGACTCCATGGGGCTGTTCCCTTCTGTACTCGTCCCGGGTTTTGGCACCACTGTAGGAAGACTCTGGTGTGGGTGGAGCACAGAAGCACGGCAGGTGGTTGTTTGCGATTCGTTCTCGACTTTATTGCTGCTTTACAGCACACAACTTAGACACACTCTCTCTCACAGACACACACACATATACACACACAGGCTAGAAGCAAGCCCTCTGGGCTGTCCTCCCCTTCTCACCCTCCTTTTATCAGGTGCAGTCACTGCAGGAGACACACAAACACACGTTAATTGATAACAGGTGTAGTGACATGACCACTCACCTTCCCTGACTCCACCCTCCATTCACAGACTGACGCTCGGCCACACCCTTGCTGCCACAGTTGTCAAAAGATGTGTGCGCCCTCTTTCGAATGTTGATGTAATCAAGCTGGAAGTTTTGTTTGTTTTAATAGCAATAAGGAAAGTTTGAAAAAAGTAGGCAGTAATCATCATTTAAACTCATTTTTGTGCAATATTTCATTTGGAAAACAGTTTTCAAAATGGCGGCGCTGACACTTCACGTTTTGAAGTCTTGCACAAGTCTCGTGAAGATCGCACGGATAAGCGACGCATGCCGTGGACCAAATTAACTAAATTCAACACGGATAAAAACCGAATAGGCTGATAAGTATAATATTTAATTGCAATAATTGCCAATACGAGTCATGATATAAGGTTTCTAAAACCGAAAACGTTATTGAATAACACATTAATCAAGAAATAAAGCAAGTTTAAAAATGACTTCAGTTCCCCTTTAAACCTAGCAGTAGCACTGGATTAGCCTCATCTTCTCTCTTTCCTGGCCGACAAAGAAATGATTGTGCTCATGCGCAGCAGAAAAGTTGCGTCATTGGATCTTCACATGAGCTCTGATATGTGACATCATGTTGTCTTGACAATGTGCAGTATTGTAACAATATTGCATGCTCATTTTCTGTTCATGAGAGTGGCATAATACATGGAGGATAAGCGATATGATGCACGGGCGCAGATAGAGGGGGGGGACGGGGGGGATTCGTCCCACCCAGATTTAAATTCACCTTGTTCGGTCCCCCCCCACTTATAGGGAGGAAAAAACGTCTATGCTGTCTTATTTCTTTGCATAAGGCAAACCTCACGGAAAAATCAAAAGACTAATTACCATTCAGTTTATTGAGGTGCACAGCAGTACAGACATAGTTGCAACTGCGCAGACTGCACAGGTTGCGAGCTCGAGCTTGGTTGCTATGGTTACAAGTTTGACAGGCATATCGGGGACAGCGCCTCCTAGTTCAGGACCCCAACACGGCATGATGAAGGGTGCCAAAAGGCAGAAAACGATTGCATCGTTTTTTCAAAAAAAAAAAAAAAACGACTGTAAGTAAACTGTGCCTTACTTTATCATATCACCTTGCAATTTTTTGATAGTCTGTTCAAAGTAATGTCGTAGTGAAAGTAAAATCGTACGGAGTAGAGATGCCTTTCTGGTAGCCTCCTTCTTTCGGTGGCAGCCTGTAGATACAGTGCTCAGAAGGCAGTTTTAATGTTTAATCTGGCGTTCCCTGCCATAATTTCAGCGAGCATATTGTTTCATAAGGAAACTTTGCGAAGAGTTGTTGACTGACTGCCGCTCACGCAACACACAGGCATAGTTAGAAAGTCAGGATGCACTGGTTTACACTTTACACACACACACGTAGCCCAGCCTCTCGCTATGTTTAACAGTTGGAACTTAGTGGTTTTAAAACTAGTTTTGCAATTTCTGTGCGTGATGATAATGTGTAAACTTTGGATTTCCATAGGCTATGTTAAAATGTTATCATTGTCCTGGCCTGCAGGTAGTTCCTGGTGATGGCAGTGAGGGAGGTGAAATAACATGTATACACACTACCGTTCAAAAGTTTGGGGTCACCCAGACAATTTTGTGTTTTCCATGAAAAGTCACACTTTTATTTACCACCATAAGTTGTAAAATGAATAGAAAATATAGTCAAGACATTTTTCTGGCCATTTTGAGCATTTAATCGACCCCACAAATGTGATGCTCCAGAAACTCAATCTGCTCAAAGGAAGGTCAGTTTTATAGCTTCTCTAAAGAGCTCAACTGTTTTCAGCTGTGCTAACATGATTGTACAAGGGTTTTCTAATCATCCATTAGCCTTCTGAGGCAATGAGCAAACACATTGTACCATTAGAACACTGGAGTGAGAGTTGCTGGAAATGGGCCTCTATACACCTATGGAGATATTGCACCAAAAACCAGACATTTGCAGCTAGAATAGTCATTTACCACATTAGCAATGTATAGAGTGGATTTCTGATTAGTTTAAAGTGATCTTCATTGAAAAGAACAGTGCTTTTCTTTCAAAAATAAGGACATTTCAAAGTGACCCCAAACTTTTGAACGGTAGTGTATACACACACACACACACACACACACACACACACATATATACACAAAATGGAATCATTTGCTGACAGCTCAGTCCCCCCCAGTTCAAAAATCCTATCTGCGCCCCTGATATGATGACAATATTGCACGCCATAAATAAACCTGCTACAAGGGAATAGAACACATTTTCGTTCCATCGATGTCCTATATGAATAACAATTCCCGATATTTCACTCCGATGATGTCACTCCCAGTGTTTTCCTGCTGACTAGACGCACGTTGTCAAAATGGCGAACCGGTTCAAAATGAAAATTCTTTGAATTAACTTGCATTTTTCTTGTAGATGTGTCCATATAATGTCAAGAACATTACACAGTGGAGCAAAGATATGAATTTATCTTCTCATGTTGAAAATATTTTTACTTGTTCACTTTGCTCACTCATGAATTTGTTCAATACTCGAAGATAAACTTCATATCTTCACACCACCGTGTAAGATCTTCTATATATGAGACAAAATCACAGTGCACTAATCACTACATAACATTCCCAGAGTTAAACTCATCTCTGATTTCATTTCCACGTCCGAATGTACCAAAACGGAATTAAACACTAGTGCATATTAAAAGTGCTTTCTCTGTTGTCCTCGCACGACAGGTGACACCCATGTGAAACTTTGTGGTGCAGTGGATGGTTGATTTTCATTGCTCATTAATTAGCTAATTACATCTCCAACTGCTGTTCCTTCAGGGAGATGCTTTATTGACCAACAGGCCACATCTTCCAGCTGTTGTTTGAGAGCAAATATCAATCTTTCCCCCCAGAATTCTCATTAAATCAGGACATTTCAATAAGCATAAATCATTTTTAAAGTAAACACCAGGTCTTGTCACTACAGGGTGATATTTCTAAAATATGATTTAAAATACGTTATTATCCATACAGGACACTTTTCCCATGGAATAAAAACATGTGTTCCATTCCCTTCTACAGTGGTGCTTGAAAGTTTGTGAACCCTTTAGAACTTTCTATATTTCTGCATAAATATGACCTAAAACATCATCAGGTTTTCACAGAAGTCCTAAAAGTAGATAAAGAGAACCCAGTTAAACAAATGAGACAAAAATATTATACTTGGTCATTTATTTATTGAGACTATGAACATCAGGAAAGCAGCTGAACCAGATGGTGTACTCAGAAAAGTACTCTGTGCCTGTGCTGACCAGCTGGGGGGAGTCCTGACCAGGTTGTTCAACCTCTCACTGTCACAGGCTACTATCCCCCAGTGCCTGAAATGAGCTACCATCATCCCTGTCCCAAAGACTCCTGCCCCAAAGTGTCCCAATGACTACAGACCTATTGCCTTAACATCAGTAGTCATGAAATGCTTTGAGAGGCTCATCCTTCACCACATCAAGGACTGTCTCCCCTCAAACCTGGACCCACATCAGTTTGCCTACAGAGCTAACAGATCAACGGAGGACGCCATCGCTATAGTTCTGCACACAGCACTCAGCCACCTCGAGCAGCCAGGGAACTACATCAGGATGCTGTTCATAGACTTCAGCTCGGCACTTAACACCATTATTCCTGACATCTTGGTGGAAAAGCTAACATCGCTCTCTCCCCCTCCACCTGTGCCTGGATCAAAGACTTCCTGTCTGACCGCCCTCAAACGGTTAAGGTAGGCACCACCTGCTCCTCCACCCTGACCCTCAGCACAGGCTCTCCTCAGGGCTGTGTGCTGAGCCCTCTCCTGTATTCCCTGTATAGGCATGACTGCACACCCATCCACCCCTCCAATGCCATAATTAAATTTGCGGATGACACCACGGTTATTGGCCTTATCAGCGGAGGGGATGAGACTGCGTACAAGGATGAGGTCAACATGCTGGCAGGTTGGTGTTCTGCACACAACCTGCTGCTCAACACCAGCAAAACTAAGGAGATGCTGATTGACTTCAGGAAACACAGGGGGGATCCAGCCCCACTGATCATCAACGGGGACTGTGTCCAGCGGGTGTCCTCCTTCAGGTTCCTTGGGACACATATAGCCGAGGACCTCTCCTGGACTGCCAACACATCTGCGGTGGTAAAAAAGGCCTGACAGCGACTCCACTTCCTAAGGATATTCAGAAGGAACCATCTGGAGGAGAAACTGTTAGTGGCCTTTTACCGCAGCACCATCGAGAGTGTCCTGATGTACTGCATTACAGCTTGGTATGCCAACTGCTCTGTGGCAGAAAGAAAGAACCTGCAGAGGGTCATTAAAACTGCACAACACATCACTGGCAGTCGCCTACCCTCACTAGAAGACATCGCTAGCACACGGTGTCTCAGGAGAGCGAGGGCAATCACTGCTGACCCCTCACACCCGGGACAGCACCTGTTTACCCTCATGACCTCTGGCAGGAGATACAGGTGTCTCAAAAGCAGGACAAAAAGACTTAAAAACAGTTTCTTTCCCTGGGCCATCAGGTCCCTGAACTCATAAGAGAGTGTATGCTAGCGTAATGTGTAAATGATGTAAATATGCATTCCTTTCTTATTTCTATTTTACTCCTTTCTTATTCTTATTTTACTGTTTTCTTTTAATATTTTACTGTTTGTTTTTTTTTTTTTTTTTTTTTTATTATGCACCGGCCGGAGAAGCACTGCAATTTCATTGTATACCTGATGTGCAATGACAATAAAGATTCTATTCTATTCTATTCTATTCTATTCTATTCTATTCTATTCTATTCTATTCTAATGTCTCTTTACAAAAGCAGTAATATTATATACTGTAATCTCATAACCTTGACCAGATGATCCATGAAATAAACAAGACAAGTGCTTTAATATTCTTTTAAACATCAATCCTTTTTTCATCACTTATTTCTGGAAGAGTTAAAACACACTGTAACTGTGATGAATTTGGTTGAATTAACTTAATCTTAATGAGCTATTTCATTCTCAAAAATTGCAAATCTAATTATTAGTTATGAGATTTTTTACCTGTGGTGTTATTGGTGTACTGAAAAAAAAAAAAAAAAGAGGTTTCTCAGGGGTACTTTAGACAATTAAAAGTTATAATTTGCTTCTGGGGTTCTACTTGGAAACTTTTGTGAAAGAGAAAACCTTCTGTTGTAACTTTGAGTTCCCCAAAAGGGACAAAATGAAGAATATTTTCGCATTTAGGGTCCTTGATGGAAGGGTTTTTCCCCCCCTTTATTTTTCTGATAATGGCTGCCCTTAGAGCTGAACAATTCATTAAATAAAACCTAACGTTCCTATTTTTGTTCATGTTTTTAATGTTGAAGCTGTCCTTTTTGCTTGCCTTGATTGACTGATTTCATATAATCAACAGTTTTACCTGCTCAGGTACTGTGTAGAACCCTACAAAACACAACTTTTTATCCTTCAAAAAAAGTTATGATCCTTTATGTTTATGTTATTCCTCATCTTAACAGCTACAGCTTCTTCAAAAAGAAGAGTCCATCCCGGATATATTTTGTGTTGTGTATCATTTTTGTGATTTTATTCCATTTGTTTCCCCTGAAGTGTCACAATTCCCAAGGCGATGTTTCACAAGCTATTTTCCAGTAGGGTGCAAATAGTTATGTCCCAGAACAAAAGGTTGTGCACAGTAGACCTGATTGTATCCAGCTAACACTTTGACCTTCAGAGGAAACCTTTAAAGGTGTGGTGGGGAAGAATTTGTCAGAATTTTAGTTTAAAACATTCAAAACATTTTCTACAGAATGTGAAGAAGTACGTTAACAGCGTAGTCCATGTTGTGCTGCAGTAGGGTGACCATTTCCATAACACCAAAAAGGAGGACATAATTTGGATGGGGGGTCTGGGGGCCCTCCCCCAGAAAATTTTGTATTTCTTAGATGCAATTTCCTGCATTCTAATCAATTTTAGGGTGAATAATGGCAAATCCCATCTGAGTCATAACCCTCAAATTTTTATGCAAACCACAGTGGCAAGATTGAGAATGGATTATTTTTATGCAAATCACTCAAGTTTGGTGAAATCAACATCGCAATTTTGTAGGGTTAAAGATTATGATTGTGGGGAAAAAAGAGTAAGGTCAAAGCATTCATAGTATTTATTATAATTCATGTATTAGCTCTTAATTGGCTAGAACACACAGTATTTATATTTATTAAAAACATTGTGGAGTAACAAACCACTGAAATTAAACTTAAGGTGCTGAGTACCAAAAAGCACAACATTTGTAGATTCTCAAAGAACAAATAGGCAACATAACCAGCAGCATTATAAAACGTTTTAAAGTATTCATAGTATTTATTATAATTCACGTATTAGCTCTTAATTGGCTAGAACACCATATTTGTATTTATTAAAAACATTGTGGAGTAACAAACCACTGAAATTAAACTTAAGGTAGATATAGTAGATGTGCATTTGCACTGTCATCCATATCCTAACAAGTTAAGTTGTGAGCAGCTGGTCTACCGGACAGACTCGTGTTTCCAAGTCCCAGCCAGGGCCAGGGGGGCAGGGCACTAGGCACGCGCCAGGAAGATCATCAAAGGATAGAGCGCAACTAGCCTGGCTAACGAGACTTCAGAGCTCTCTGAGCTATTGGTCTGGCCAAGATATTAAGCCCAACCGTTTCCCAGAGCCCGTGGTTGACCCGCCTCCCTGAAATGCCTCAGTTTGCTACTGGTCGAAGCCAGAAAAGGCTGTGACGAAGCTTAAACCAATCACATCACTCTTTCCTCTGACGTATGTGATGCGACGGGGCTAACTGGTAGATTAAACTCTTACCGAAGCCGGTCGGGAGCAAGGCGAAAACGTCCTTCCTTTCAATAAATACCTCCAGGGCTGCTCTTTGCTCCATTTTCAATGAGAACTTCCCGTTGAATGCTTTCAATACAGCATCTATGCGTAATAGATGCGGAAGCGTGAATGAAGCGCTTCCGGCATAGATTCTGTAAACAATCTATGGCTTCCGGTCGCAGTTCTACTACGTCAGTGCCTTGAACACGCCTCTACCCAGGGCCGTTGGAGATGCTCAAAGTTGATTGGTTCCCGATTTTTCGGGAGCTTGGAAGAGCTGTAGATAGCTTGCCTGGCCAGACTAAGCTCGCAACAGGCCCTCGTGTTGCGTCACGCTTAGGATGGGCGGGCCCAGGCTAGAGCGCAACGCATTCTAGAAAGCAACGC
Source organism: Neoarius graeffei (assembly GCF_027579695.1). NCBI lineage: Eukaryota > Metazoa > Chordata > Actinopteri > Siluriformes > Ariidae > Neoarius > Neoarius graeffei. Next base: position 58,100,458 of record NC_083585.1, on the reverse strand, counting down.
CTCGCGGTGCGGAGTTCGCATTGCATGCCAAAAAACATCGAGCCATAGACTCTTTATTGTAGATTACTAGTGTGCAGCACAGATCTGCAGTTTCCCTACAAAACGTTATTCTAGAAATCTGCTCTTCCAGTCTGGCAAGTCAATATTATATAATTCCGCTCATCGTCTCTAAAAGGAGGACAAATGTGCGTCCGGCTTGATGCTGCGCCAGACGCCGGACAAGACATTGAAAAGACGGACAGTCCGGCCTAAAGCCGGACGTCTGGCCACCCTATGCTGCAGAGATATCGACTGAAGTTAGCATGTTAATGAGCTAGCCATGAGACTGTGGCTGTTTTCTTGCTAAAAACTGACCTAAGAAAGCTATAACATGAAGTACAGTCTGATGGCACACATACAGATTATACAGTAGCAGTGTGATCTTGACCAGCTCTAAGTTTCAGTGGTTTGGTCGAATTTTGCGTATTCTTGCCCTGCTGTTAGTCAAGTAGTTAGTGTTTTGTTTTTATAACTAATGACTGTAAAGTTAGGGTGACCAGATGTCCTCGTTTTCCAGGGAAAGGCCACCAAAAATGGGGATTGTTGGAGCTGTCCCCGGAAATGTCCCCATTTTTAACCATAACTGACAGACCCCCCCAAAAAAAAGACAGGAAAAAAACAGACCAAAACATCTACCAGATTTCAGCAGACACCTCACGTATTGTTTTGTGGATTTTCTTTAAGACAGGCTCACGCCGATAGCAGAGATGTTCTGGAACACCTCCAGTGATAGCCTTTCCAGTATTTTGATTAGTGGCACTAAGGAACAACTTTTTAGCATAGCGCTAGAATCTAGCCTAAACTAAAGTCACTCATTCGGCTTTGACAGGTCACTTCATCCGCTCCTGGACAGGTGAACTGTAGTCTTTTCTTGTAGGCCTAAGTGACATTGTTTGTCGTTAATGTTATGTAGCCTTTAAATGTGTAAGCTACATTTTGCGATGCTGTATAGTGACATGGTATTGTTTGTCACACTGGATTGAAATGTGGTGGTTGACCTACAGTAACAAACTGTAGCCTACTGCGGCCTATGCTAGCAGGAGAAAGGAAGCTCAGTGCAGCGCTAAACAGTCAGCTGAAGTTGTAGCTAGATGTAGCATTGCTGTAACAGAAATCCAGCTGAGGTAAAATTGTAACAGTTCAACAGCATAAGCTAGCTTACACATAAATTGATGTCTTATCCCACAGAGTATCTGGCTCTATAAAGCTGTAGGCTTATGCTAATGTTACCAAAGTGTCAGTAATTTGTATACTTTGTTGTGATGAAGAAGCCGCCTTTTTTTGTCACACGCACAGTGAAATTCACCCATCCGAAGCAGTGAACACATGCACACACCCAGAGCAGTGGGCAGCCATACTACAGCACCCGGGGAGCAGTTAGGGGTTAGGTACCTTGCTCAAGGGCACTTCAGCCCACAGCTGCCCAATGTTAACCTACGGTAACTGCATGTCTTTGAACTGTGGGAGAAACTGGAGCACCCGGAGGAAACCCATGCAGACACGGGGAGACCATGCAAATGCCACACAGAAAGGCCCCCCTGTCGGCCACTGGGCTCGAACCAAGAACCTTCTTGCTGTGAGGCAACCATGCTAACCACTACACCACCGTGCCACCCCACGTGTACTGGACTACACATTTTGATTAAGACTATTCATTTAGACTTGGTCATCAATTCAGCTATGGCTACAATTTAGGCTATGGGAGATGGGGAATCATTTGTATCCTTGATAATAATAATAATAATAATAATAATACGCAGTACGTCAGGCTGAAGGACATCACGTCTGACACTGTGATTAGCAGCACCGGAGCACCCCAGGGCACAGTGCTGGCCCCTCTTCTCTTCACCCTGTACACCGCAGACTTCTGCTACAACTCAGAGCTGTGTCACATTCAGAAGTTTGCCCATGACACAGCCATCGTTGGGTGTATCAGTGACGACAGAGAGGAGGAGTATAGGAACCTGGTGAGGGACTTTGCTGTGTGGTGCAACAGGAACCATCTGCAACTCAACACCTCGAAGACCAAGGAGCTGGTCATTGACTTTGGGAGGTCCAGACCAAGGTCATGACCAATTCTGATTGAGGGAGTTGAGGTGGAGGCTGTGGATTCCTACAAGTGCCTCGGGCTGTGGCTGGACAGCAAGCTGGACTGGACTTACAACACCAATCACTTATACAGGAAGGGACAGAGCAGGCTATACTTCCTTAGGAGGCTGCGGTCCTTTAACATCTGCAGGAAACTCCTGTGGATGTTCTATCAGTCTGTGGTTGCCAGTGTCCTGTTTTACACCATGGTGTGCTGGGGGGGCAGCACATCCAAGAAGGACACATCCAAGCTGGACAAACTGATCAGGCGGGCTGGCTCTGTGGTCGGCATGAAGCTGGACTCTATGGTGATGGTGGAAGAGAAGAGGACTATGGGCAAACTATTGAACATCATGGACGATGCCAGTCACCTTCTGCACACCATCATCAGCAACCAGAGGAGCCTGTTCAGTGACAGAATGCTCCTTCCCAAGTGCAGGACGAACAGACTCAAAAACTCCTTTGTCCCTCACACCATCAAACTGTACAACTCCTCTCTGGGGGGGGAAGAGGGGTAACAGGAGGACAGAGGACGGGAAGGAGCAGTAGCCTAGCCTGACAATAAGCAATACCGGACAATGTGCAATATAATGTGCAATATCTCTCCTACCACCCCCCCCTTCTCCCCACCTTTCCCTCCCCCTTCCCCCCTCCCCATATCTTATTCTTTTTATATATTTGTTTCTGTAAATACTTAATTTATTTTAATTTATCTAGAAGTTTTCTCTATTTCTTTTCTCTGTTTATCTGTAATGATACTGCTGGAATCTTAATTTCCCTGAGGGAACCCGCCCAAAGGGATCAATAAAATGTTATCTAATCTAATCTAATCTAATCTAATCTAATCTAATAATAATAATGTTACCATACCTTGAAATTGCTTGGGTTGAAGTAAATGGTTTATTTAAATTGTGTTGTGTTTTGTATATTTTTTAAACACATTGTCCATTACTAGTGGTATATATGGTAATTAATTTAATAGATTTACTTTCATGGATCTAAAACATCTATTTCAGCGAGTGTACAATTTAAGAGTCTATAAATCTAAACTATGTGCCCATACCAGAGATTTTCCTATCGTCTTTAATTAATGTTAAAGTAAAGCAGTGGCAGAATCGGCCTCCAGTGCACTCAATGAGGAAAATCCCACTTTTTATGTAATGCATGATCAAAATACGTTAAAACCAGAACTATCCCTGCTTTGTATTACAAAGATTAAAACGTTAGATGCTTTAATGATAAGATTTGTTATTTAATCATCGAGATGTTTCACCACTGCTATTATTATCTCATCTCATTATCTCTAGCTGCTTTATCCTTCTACAGGGTCGCAGGCAAGCTGGAGCCTATCCCAGCTGACTACGGGCGAAAGGCGGGGTACACCCTGGACAAGTCGCCAGGTCATCACAGGGCTGACACATAGACACAGACAACCATTCACACTCACATTCACACCTACAGTCAATTTAGAGTCACCAGTTAACCTAACCTGCATGTCTTTGGACTGTGGGGGAAACCGGAGCACCCGGAGGAAACCCACGCGGACACGGGGAGAACATGCAAACTCCGTACAGAAAGGCCCTCGCCGGCCACGGGGCTCGAACCCAGACCTTCTTGCTGTGAGGCGACAGCACTAACCACTACACCACCGTGCCGCCCTATTATTATTATTATTTCCCCCATTTTCTTCTTAATTTGCTCTTGCCAGTTTCCACCTACCAGTTAGATCAGTGGTTCTCAACCGGGGGGGCGCGCCCCCCTGGTGGGGCGCGGAGGTACTCCAGGGGGGTCGCGAGTAGGCTTCATGTATGGAGGAAAAAAAAAATCTGGGGCTAACAGGCTATAGTAGCTAAGCAGATGCAACACATTTACCCATGTCAAAATGCAGGACATTGGACTATTACATACAAATCAATACTATTATAAAATCTATCATCAATCTATCATAAAATCTTGTTTTAAGCCCGTGACGCGAACATGACGCAACGTCACGTGAGTGAGTCTGCATACCGTGGCCACCGTGTGAGTGCTTGCCACACACACACTAGTCTGGTTTCTTGCCGAGTTAACTCGTGCCGACTCTCGCTAGTCTACTATCATCAATCCATTGATACAGCGCAAAACCCAAACAGTCTTTTTAAAGACTACTACCCCACACTGTATTTTTGCTTTCCCCATTTCAGCTCTACCCAAATAATTTGTTGTTTTTGTTGTTTTCTTACTGCTAGTCTACTATGGATAATGCTACTACTGCTGCTACTGCTGCTACTACTACTACTACTAATAATAATAATAATAGATAATAATAATAATAATAATAATAATAATAATAATAATAATAATCTAGCCCAGGGCTATCTATCTATCTATCTATCTATCTATCTATCTATCTATCTATCTATCGGTCGATATAAGGTGCTGTAGGTCGGGTGGCATCACTGCGGGTGAGTGTGTTTGGGGGGGGGGGGGGGGCGGGGCGAGAAGAGGGGCCCCCAACTGCAATGAACCAGCTTTGGTGGGGCCCAGGTTGCAAAAGGTTGAGAACCCCTGAGTTAGATGATAGCCGGCCATCAGCTGCCAACCAGGTGAAGGCAAACTGAGAAAAGCGCTGTCTGCCTTCTTCTGCAAGCATCTGCTCAGGGACACCTACAATTGGCTACTGTTGCTGTGATTGACAGGGGAGACCGAGTATGCCCCGCCCACCAAGAAATGTAACTGTCGAAGACACTAACATGTCGAGCATAAACATGTCGACTCCAATATGTCTGCACTGATGCACTTAATAAGCTAATGAAATCACAAGGCCTATACAGTAGTATGCAAAAGTTTGGGCATCCCTGGTCAAAATTGCTGTTACTGTGAACAGTTAAGCAAGTTGAAGATGAAATGATCTCCAAAAGGCACAAAGTTAAAGATGACTCATTCCCTTTATATTTTAAGCAAAAACAATTTTTTTTTTAATTTTCATCTTTTACATTTTGAAAATGACAAAAAAGGAAAAGGGCCCGAAGCAAAAGTTTGGGCACCCTGCATGGTTAGTACCTAGTAACACCCCTTTGGCAAGTATCACAGCTTGTAAGCACTTTTTGTAGCCGGCTAATAATCTTTCAGTTCTTACCTGGGGGATTTTCACACATTCGTCCTTGCAAAAGGCTTCCAGTTCTACAAGTTTCTTGGGCTGTCTTGCACTGCTCTTTTGAGATCTATCCACAGATTTTCAATGATGTTTAGGTCGGGGACTGTGAGGGCCCGGGCAAAACCTTTAGCTTGTGCCTCTTGAGGTATTCCATTGTAGATTTTGAGGTGTCTTTTGGATCATCGTCTTATTGTAGGACCCGTCCTCTTTTTAACTTCAACTTTTTTACAGATGGTATGATGTTTGCTTCCAGAGTTTGCTGGTATTTATTCGAATCCATGCTTCCCTCGACCAATGAAATGCGCCCTGTGCCACTGGCTGCAACACAACCCCAAAGCATGATCGATCCACACTCATGCTTCAGAGTTGGAGAGGTGTTCTTTTCCTGGAATTTAGCACCCTTTTTTCTCCAAACATACCTTTGCACATTATGGCCAAAAAGTTCTATTTTGATTTCATCAGTCCACAGGACTTGTTTCCAAAATACATCAGGCTTATTTAGATGTTCATTTGCAAACTTCAGATGCTGAATTTTGTGGCTCGGACGCAGGAAAGGTTTTCTTCTGATGACTCTTCCATGAAGGTCATACTTGTTCAGGTGTTGCTGCATAGTAGAACAGTGCACCACCACTCCAGGGTCTGCTAAACCTTTCTGAAGGTCTTTTGCTGTCAAACAGGGTTTTTTTTTTTGCCTTTCTAGCAATCCAACAAGCAGTTCTTTCAGAAAGTTTTCTTCATCTTCCAGACCTCACCTTGATCTCCACTGTTTCTGTTAACTGCCATTTCTTAATAACATTACAATCTGAGGAAACAGCTACCTGAAAACACTTTGCTACGTTCTTGTAGCCTTCTCCTGCTTTGTGAGCATCAATTATTTTATTATTCAGAATGCGAGGGAGTTGCTTAGAGGAGCCCATGGCTGTTGATTTTAGGGACAAGTTTGAGGAGTCAGAGAATTTATACAGCTTTGAAATCTGCATCATCTGACCTTTCCTAACAAAGAATTTGAACAAGCCACAGCTCAGTAAGCTAATTAAGGTCTGGAACCTTGGTAAAAGTTATCTGAGAACTAAAATGTATTGGGGTGCCCAAACTTTCGCATGGTGTTCCTTTTCTTTTTTCACTCTCCAATTGTACAAAACAAAAATAATACACAAATCTTGCAGAAAACGCTGAAAAGAAATGTGTCGTCTTTACCTTTATGCCTTTTAGTGATCAGTTCATCTTCTGCTCACTTAACTATTCACAGTAACAGACATTTCCAGTAAGGGTGCCCAAACCTTTGCATGCCACTGTATGTTTACACCATTATACTAACTACCATTTTTATGATAGTTAGTTTGGTTTTGGGACAACTAAAACATGGCCTGGGTGGCACACTGGCACTTTTCCATGCCGTTAAAAATAAAATACACTCACTGGCCACTTTAATAAGAACTTGTTCTTGATTCTAAGATCCCTGTTCTTGGCTGCAGGAGTGGAATCCAATGTGTTCTTCGGTTCTGCTGTTGCATACTTTTCTGCTCGCCATGGTTGTAAAGAGTGATTATATGAGTTGCTACAGTATTTCCTTCCTGGCATCAAAATGGCACCAATCTGGCCATTTTCCTATGATCTCTCTTATCAACAAGGTGTTTGTTTCCACCCACAGAACTGTTGCCCACTCAATCGATGTTTTTTGTTTGTTTGTTTTTCATACCATTCTGTGTATAGAGACTGTTGTGTGTGAAAACCCCAGGAGATCAGCAGTTTCTGAAATGCTCGAGCCAGTCCATCTGGCTCAAACAAACACCCATGCCACAGTGAAAGAATGTCACATTTTGAGATCACTATCAATCCTTTGGGGGCGGCACGGTGGTGTAGTGGTTAGCGCTGTCGCCTCACAGCAAGAAGGTCCTGGGTTTGAGCCCCGGGGCCGGCGAGGGCCTTTCTGTGTGGAGTTTGCATGTTCTCCCCGTGTCCGCGTGGGTTTCCTCTGGGTGCTCCGGTTTCCCCCACAGTCCAAAGACATGCAGGTTAGGTTAACTGGTGACTCTAAATTGAGCGTAGGTGTGAATGTGAGTGTGAATGGTTGTCTGTGTCTATGTGTCAGCCCTGTGATGACCTGGCGACTTGTCCAGGGTGTACCCCGCCTTTCGCCCGTAGTCAGCTGGGATAGGCTCCAGCTTGCCTGCGACCCTGTAGAAGGATAAAGCAGCTAGAGATAATGAGATGAGATGAGATCAATCCTTTGGCCTCGGCCGAGATGCCCCACACAACCCTTCGCCACACCTCTCTATCAGCCATTGCGTTTGGCAGGTCATTCTCATCGATCCCAGTATCCTTTGATATAGATGCAGGGAAGGTGAGTTTTCTTGACCTTACTGGTCAGTGACTCGGGCTCTACAACAGGAGGGGAGATATCGGTTCCTCCCTAGCATGGAAACAATGCCCGGCAAAGAGCACCCTTCTTTGTTTAAGTCTTAGGGAGATAGGTGGTAAGTCCCGATACATTTCCTATAGGGTAGCATGAGCAGACCAGTGAATATTTCGGACGTCACGTAGTAGGTTAGTATAGGTTCCATCTAGTGGCTGCTGTTCTTTGACTGTCAGCGTCTAAGTCTCGGCTCCATAAAGGAGGATGGGCTCTATGACAGATCTAAACAGGACAATTTTCAAATTGTTATCCAGACTAACGTGCCATATCTTGTCAAGGGCATTACAGGTTTTCCAGGCCAGAGCTTTATGGATCTTATACCCCTTTTCCACCAAATCAGTTCCAGGGCTGGTTCGGGGCCAGGGCTGGTGCTGGTTCACAACTCGTTCAACTTGCGAGCCAGCTGAGAACCAGTTTGCTTTTCCATAGCTCACGGTGCTAAGGGAAGCCACGTCATTACATAGCTGTATACGTCAGTTACGTCGCTACGTTTGCATAAACCTTGGCGCGAATATCGAAGCAAAAACAACATGGAAGAAGCAGCAGCAGCAGCAACAACAACAAGAATAATAATGGATGACTTCGCGTTTGTACAGCTGCTGCCTCTTGTCGCTTAAAAATGGCGATCTTTCGCGGTCTTGTTATTGTTGTTGGTCTTAACAACTCCGCCCCCCCTGCTGACATAAGCGGTTCTTTCCTCTGGCCTAGCAGAGTTGGTGCTAGCCTGGAACTGTTTTTTTTGTGGCCCAGAGTCAGTTCTTTGTCAGTGGAAACAGAAAACCCGGTTCCAAACTAAGCACTGGCCCTGAACCAGCCCTGGAACTGCTTTGGTGGAAAAGGGGCATTAAAGACCTTATAGGAGTCCATTATGTAGGAGCCTAGGCACTTGAAGTCTTCAACACATTTAATCTCCTTCCCAGATAGAGAAGCTACGACAAGGATCAGAAGAAGTGGATATGTATTGCATCTTGACTTCGTTTCAGTAAAGCCCTACTAGGGCAGCTGAAGTCTCGAGAAGTTTTGAGATCACAGTTTTTCCCATTCTGACGTTTGAACATTGTGGACATTAACTGAAGCTCTTGATTTGTATCTGTGTGATTTGGTGCATTGTGCTACTGTCAAGGGATCAGCTGATTAGAGAACTGCATCGAACAGCAAGTGGATGGCTGGGTGTTCCTAATAAAGTGGCCGGTGAGTGTATATCCTCTTTTGTCTGTGCATTCATGAAATCTTATGATAGATTGTTACGTCTTTAATTCTGTCTTTCCTTTCTTGTGATCAGGTTGGAGAAGATAGCAGAGTGGGGCAGAGCTCCAGCAGCCCCTACACTGCACAAAGTGACATGATTGCAAACACTTGAACTACATTTATTCACAACGAGCACAGAGTATTTATTTACGTCACATTTGTATACTAGTTCTAGTCTTGGGTCTACCTTTATTTATTACCTTATCAATGCCAAGTTTATCCACAGTTGCTACATGACCAATACACGATCCTCCTTGGTCTTCTTTTCCTACAAGTTATGACACAGAAAAATCCCAAAGTTGGGAGTTCCTGTGTTAGAACTCATGCATTTCGTAAACTGCTCTCTCCACGACCAGTCTACCAACCTTATTTTGATCATGAATCAATATAGATTACTCGGCCCAACACGTTATTCAATTCAAGTTGATCATACCCCCATAGCAAGGGGATTTGGCCCAGCATCGTTTTTAGTAAGGCAGATCTGCTCTATATTTTCCGCACTCACACCGGCTGAGGTCCACACCCTAAAAACGATTGGTACTGTGCTCAGCCCTGACAGCAAATTTTGTTCGGCCTGCATCTGGCACAGACCATCCTCAGAATCCGGCCCAGCTTAAGTATGCCTAATGGTCCAAATGCAGCCCAGATGCAGGCCAGATCTGGGCTTTACAGAAGGTATGTATAACATGTATTGTTTATTTTTTGAAAGTTTAAGCCTGATTGCATGCACACACATTTTGTAGAGTGTAATCGTGGTAATGGCGTGACTATACTATCGGCCTATACAATAATACTTCAAAATTTATCGGCAATGTAGACAGTGTTTATTGTGGAAATAAATAAACATAGGTCGCCCCCTTCTTTAGACTACAAGTTGGCCCAGTGTCCACATTAGCATGTCCACCTCTTGACCTGAAGATCATGAGTTCTATTCGTAATCAGGTCATACCAAAGACCATCATAAAAATGGTACCTGCTGCCATCTGGCGAGGCACGCTGCAATATAGATGCAAGTAGTGTCAAACTCTCGCGGTCACCAGAGGACTTGCCCCCCACTGTAACCCTAGCTATATAATAGGCTGAGTGCTAGAGAAACGGAGATCGGTGCCACACCCATACGTCTCAAAGAGCTGGGTAGAACTAAGACCAGAAGACCAGATCCTGGTGTGGGAAGACTTTGACTTGACTTTCCCCCTTCTTTAACTGGAACATTTGGTCTGGAATCTGGTTTGCATCTGCCATAGGCCCAGGTCTGGCACAGATGCATTTTGCATCTGGTTCTTACCCGGCTGCAGCATCTGGGCCAAATGATGAGGCCTGGGTTTGGGCCGTTGTGCATAACTGTGCTGGCCCAGATCTGGCATGTGTATCCGGGCAAGATTTTAAGGATGGTCTGTGCCAGGGTATTGATCTAAACATTCGATTTTTTTTTTCAACTAAGCAGAAAACTTACAGTCTCCTCCACTGGCCCTGCCATTTTGAAAATCACATGATGCATTGCTGCGTGCTGATTGGTTGAAAGGTGAGTGATGTTGAATTAATCTGCAAGAAACCACGCACCAATGTTTTAAATGCAAACTGTCAAAATGAGTGACAAAAATGGGACTAAAGGCTCACAACATCACACCGTGTCATGGTATGGAAGGGTTGGAAATTAAACAAGTAGTGCACAAAGTCTAAATTTATGACACACTGTGGCTTCAAATCATTATTGCCAAGTTTATTTGGGGGATACTGATGGGTAAAACAGCACGGGGTGTAAAAGGTTCACGAACACTGTTTGAGCTTTGGCCAATCAGTGTGCAGGAATGCAATCACGTGATTTTCAATCATGGTAGCGCTCACAGAGTAGATGAACTTTTCAGCTCGATTCAGAAATCGGCAGCAGGGGACACTAATATTGATTTGAAGTTGCTGAAATGTTGAATCTGGAAACCTTTATTGTTTTATGATCAAACGGAGACCGACAGATTGTATGTGGAGTGGACCGTTGATCAGGGACGGACTGGGACCAAAAAATGGCCCTGGACTCCCCCCCCCCAAATAGGCCCACTATACTATAGTATACTATACTATAGTGCTATAGTAAAGTGCTATAGTGGTATATTGTCTGTCATAACAAAACCCACACAGATGAACTATTTTCATAGCATTTTTTTGTCATAACAAAACCCATTTACAGATGAACAGACGAACAGGTTTTTGGGCTTTTGCTGGGGGTGGTAACTGAAAAACTGCTCCTGGCTGTAACTGTCTGAACTGGGGCGGCTGAAATATTGGGGCACTGATCCCTCGTTCTGGCACTTTCCTGGACTCTCCCTGTCATCTTTTGAGCTGCCACTATCTTCAACCTAAATAAACAAACAATTGAAAAGATGAAGTTGGATGCTAATGCTATTGTTGATTATATCTAAACTATGCAATGGCATCTAGGAAAACCCTTCACACTGTGCACTGACATATGCTTGATTAACATTTGTTTAATAGTATTATTTGGAATGACAGCCTTTAAACCTGTACTTATACCTCAAAATTCTATTTTTAAAAACCAGCCAAAACTTTGGATAAACATAGCATTTGATACCTAGGCTACAGACAAGAAGAATAAAACAGATTTGGAGGTTTTTCCTAAATCCCAATTACATTTTTAGCCTCTTAGGTCTATTCTGTGTAAGAATTAGCCTGCTTGATACATTTTATAGTTTTAATATTATGCTGATTTTTTTGGTAGGTAAGCCTGACAAACAGATCTAAAATTAGGCTATTAACAAATTGCACAATGCAATGTTGCTGTGATTAGTTATGATACCATTCAACCAATCATCCTTCAAACAACATTTGTAGCCTATTCCACAGACATTCCACCACGCACCACGAAAGAGAAGACAAAGATAAATAGTGCCAAAATGGAAAACACTTCTCCCCCTCAAACGTTTGGTTAATGATAGGCTAGAGCTTTGGTTCTATTGAACGTAAAGAGCCTAATCTGCATTAATTATGCAGAGGTGAACATATGAAATGGTGGCCATTTGTGCTTGCCTATCTATTTATAATTGGCTTGCTTGGTAGTTACGTGTTTGTTCTGACAGCAATAAACCACATATTTCTCATCATCACACTGCAAATCCAGTGAATAGAAGATTGGCCTACTATGAGAGGGGTCTATGAGTGGCCTTTACGTAACCTGTTTTATGCTATGGTTTTATGTTGTTGTCACTCCTCCTCCTCCAGTGAAATTCCCTCAGCTGCCTGCCCCTCATCATGACTATCATCATCAGCATGTGGTTGGTCAGGTTGGATGTCCACCTGGTTCTCAGTCTCGCTCGGTGATAACGTGACATGAACGTTACTGCTGCTGCTTGCAGTTGCACTGCTGCCAAAAAGCTCTGTGAGCTTTCTACATTTTGAAGCATCTTCTTCAAGTGACTTCACTTTCTTTAGTTTTAACTTTTCCCATCCACCTTTCTCCTTACATTTTCTGCTTGCCATCTTTCTGTTGACAGACACTAACATTACTCTTCTTTGTTGGCTTTTAGGCCTATGGAATAATGATTGACGGATAAATTATCGTCTTGGCGCCAGCTGTTGTTAGTTGATAGACTGAAAATTTTGGTTATTGAACACGGCCGACAGCCGTAGACTGGACAGCCGTTCTGGACTTTTCCAGAACGCACAGATTGCCAGTCCGCCCCTGCCGTTGATGAATTACAGCTTTGGGGATTTTTCCATGTCATAACTTGTAGGAAAAGAAGACCGAGGAGGATTGTGTATTGGGGCATGTAGCGACTGTGGTTTATCCTGATTCCATTCGTATCCAGTTTGTGTTTTTGTCTCATAGTTTCATATCCGTAGTCCTTGTTCTCATGTGTTTCAGAATTAATAAAACCTCTGCACTTGGACATCTCCAAACCATCTTTATTTCCTGGTTTAGACCTTCGTCTGTTGTCTCCCTTCTGTGATACTGACTACTTTCACATTACCCATAATGCTTTGCACCTTGGGGGTAACCAGGTGCTATATTTGTTTACTAATTCAGATAACCTCAGTCATTTCTTCAAATTCACATGGGGAAAATGACTTTTCCTGATTTAAAGTTTTATAAAATACCTAAAGAGGCTAAGCGTCGAAAAGCGTGGGTTAGACAGAATTCTCTGTCAAAATTTTACACCGACAGACAACACACAACTGCATTCTGGACACTTCAGTGGTGGAGTGTCCAAGTTCTGATGGTCCAAGTCATGAGAACAAAGACAACCCCTCTGTCTTTGGGTTTAGTCATAAAAAGGGTGAAAACTGAAAAACAAGGATGAGTCAAAGAACTGAAAAGGACGACTTTACTGAAGGATCGAATCCCAAAACAAAGTGCAGATGATGCAGTGTGAGTAAGCTTACATGTCCTTCACCTTTTAGTGTAGGTGGATCGAATGTAGTATTTGACCCTGTCGTCCTAACAGCTTCCTCAAACAGCCCAATGATTGTCGTAATCTGGTAGCGTATGAGCTCAAATCAGAGTGAAGGACATCAAAATCAACTTAAAAAATAAAGGTGACAGTTGTGCTGTGTTTACAGTCCTGACTTGACTGAGTCGATTCCTTGCTTGTGTTCCTGTGCACGAAGCGTTTTGTATTTTCTTACGGCTTTCTCGTTGTAACCAGCAGCCAGCAAAAACCATTTCACTGTGGATTCTTCTATGATCAGTGTCGATCTTTCTCAGCTCTTCTGCCAATCTTTTACCTTCTGCAGGTCAGTAATTGTTGGAACATCCATGCTGACAGACGAAGAAGGCTGCTGGCTCACTGTCACCTGAAGTAGAGATGTTCAAAGCATTCGATACGATATGATATTTACTGTATAAGCACTTGTTTACTGACTGATTTTCTCAAAGTCCACAGAAAAGACTTTGCAGATTTCTTCAAGCTTTGGTTTTGTTAGTTTCATCACTTCTTTGAAGGTTTTAGGGAGATTTACATTCGAAAGATTACTGTCAGTGTGTGACGCCATGTTGTTTTAGGCAAGGCAAGGCAAGTTTATTTATATAGCACATTTCATACACAGTGGCAGTTCAATGTGCTTTACAGAAGTAAAAGCAGAACAGTGAACAATAGAAAATAAAATTACATAAAATAATTGGGGAAGAAAAATAATAAGAATTAAACAATAGTAGAAATAAAATAATAAAATGAAATAAAAGTTCAAAAAAGGAATCAGCCTCGAGATTAATTATTATTATGGGTTTAACTCATAAAGCGCGCTCTTCCCGTGGCTCTTCCACGAGGATCACCAAAAATCGTCCCGCAGACAAAATCTACGAGGATCCAAATAAAATCGTCCCGCAGACAAAATCTACGAGGATCACCAAAAATCGTCCCGCAGACAAAATCTACAAGGATCACCAAATAAAATCGTCCCGCAGACAAAATCTACGAGGATCACCAAAAATCATCCCGCAGACAAAATCTACGAGGATCACATAAAGCGCGCTCTTCCCGTGGCTCTTCCACGAGGATCACCAAAAATCGTCCCACAGACACAATCTACGAGGATCACCAAATAAAATCGTCCCGCAGACAAAATCTACGAGGATCACCAAATAAAATCGTCCCGCAAACACAATCTACGAGGATTACCAAATAAAATCATCCCGCAGACAAAATCTACGAGGATCACCAAAAATCGTCCTGCAGACAAAATCTATGAGGATCACCAAATAAAATCGTCCCGCAGACAAAATCTACGAGGATCACCAAAAATCATCCCGCAGACAAAATCTACGAGGATCACATAAAGCGCGCTCTTCCCGTGGCTCTTCCACGAGGATCATCAAAAATCGTCCCGCAGACACAATCTACGAGGATCACCAAATAAAATCGTCCCGCAGACAAAATCTACGAGGATCACCAAATAAAATCGTCCCGCAAACACAATCTACGAGGATCACCAAATAAAATCGTCCCGCAGACAAAATCTATGAGGATAACCAAATAAAATCGTCCCGCAGACACAATCTATGAGGATCACCAAATAAAATCGTCCCGCAGACAAAATCTACGAGGATCACCAAAAAATCGTCCCTCAGACAACATCTACGAGGATCACAGTAACAAAGAATTAAAGTAAAAGTAAAATCATTAAAATCCAAGATTAAAAAGAAATTAAAATAAAGAAAGTAAAATTTCTAGTTTTCTAGTTTGAAAGTAAAAGTTTTAGTTTGTTTATATTTTGGATACCCTCCAAGGTGCAAGGCATTATGGGTAATGTCAAATTAGTCAGTTGGTTCTGTTTGTTCATTGACTGCTCCTACAGACTCCAACAAACTAAAATGTCTTGAAATGGAAAAAGTGAAACTTCACCATGACTCCAGACATTGAATTTCATCCTAATTATCATCCAAAGCAGTTCCTATGACAGGCGACCAAGCAGATAAACAACTGTAGGTGTCTTCAGTTTCAACTCCTCACCAACTTCATCAAGCAGAGACAGAAAACCCAGCACCTCTCCCACACTCACACAACACACACAACGCTTCAGTTCATTGCCAGATGTGTCTCTGGAGAGCTTCACCCACATGTTAACACAATCACGCTCAGTAAATGTGTTTATCCAGGAGAAAACCTGCTCCTGCACTGAGTGGCGTTGCTGAGTGAATCAGCAGGTTGCCAGTTCCTCACTTATTAACTCCTTTCTCTCTATGCTCGGCCCCGTCCTGCTCATTTCCTGCTTAGTAAATATTACACCAAGCATAACGATATTATATTCACAGTGTATAACTGTGCATCATGTGGCGGAGAAATATACCGTTAGTAAGCTTGCGAGAGCTTCCTCTAGAAACATGGCATGATAATAAAGCTGCATGATATGAGCAAGAAATAACACACTGCCAGGGTACTGATACACACTGAAATTCCATTATGCTGTGTAATATACTGAAATAAACTGCTGAACCTGTGATAACACTGTTAAAGACCTTCGCTCGTCTGGCGTCTCACTTTCTGGGTCACAGCAACAGCACGGTTTAGATAAAAACACTAATTACCTGGAAGTCAGAATGATCAAAGTGCACAATAAAAGATTTGCATTATGTGAAGGAAATACATAGTGCCTGCGAGTAAAGGAAGGGAAGAACGGGAAAGGAAGTATGAAAAATTGTATTTATAAAGGAGCAGTTTTCCCAGACGAAGTCACAAAGTGCTTTACAACAGTTATTAAAGCATAACCAGGAAAAGGAACGACATGATATACAACACTAAAATATGAAAGGAGGGGAAGGAAAGGGAAAGGTGAGAAAGGAAAGGACAGGGAGGAAAGAAAAGGGGGAAAGGAAAAGGTAAATGTGGGAAGGGAAAAGATAGGAAAGGAAAAGAAAAATAAGGGAAAAAGTGTGAAAGGAAAAACAAGGAAAAAATGGGAAAGGAACAAATAAGGAAAAGGTAGGGAAGGAAAGGAAAATGTGGGAAAGGAAAAGGAGGGAAAGGAAAGGACAGGGAAGGAAAAGGTGGGAAAGGAAGCAAATAAGGAAAAGGTGTGAAAGGAAAGGCAAAACAAAGAAAAAATAGGGAAGGAAAGAGAAAAAATGAGGAAAAGGGAAGGAAGGAAAGGAAAAGACAGGAAGGAAGGAAAGAAAAGGAGGGAAAGGAAAAGGTAAACACAGGAAGGGAAAAGGTGGGAAAGGAAAAATGAGAAAAAGGTAGGAAAGGGAATGACGGAAAGGAAAAAAAACAAGGAAAAAGTGGGAGAGGAAAGGACAGGGAAGGAAAGAGCTAGGAGAGAAAGAATGAGAAAGGAAAAACAAGGAAAGGAAAAGGAAAATGTGTGAAAAGAAAGGACAGGGAAGGAAAGAAAATGAGGGAAAAGGTATATGTGGGAAAGGAAAAGGAAAAACAAGGAAATGTGGGGGAGGAAAGGACAGGTAAGGAAAGAACTAGAACAGAAAGAATGGGAAAGAAAAGGGAAAAGAATAAGAACAAAGTCTGAATAGGCAGGAAAGGAAAAGATGGCAAGGAAAAGGTAAATGTGGAAAAGGAGAGGAAAAATAAGGAAAAGGTGGGAAAGGAAAGGAAAAATAAGGAAAAGGTCTGAAAAGAAAGGAAAGGAGGGCAAGGAAACGGTGGGAAGGGAAAGGGAAGGAAAAGGTGTAAAAGGAAAGGACACGAAAGGAAAGAAATGGACAGGAAAGGAAAAGAACAAAGGCTCATCTCATTATCTCTAGCCACTTTATCCTGTTCTACAGGGTCGCAGGCAAGCTGGAGCCTATCCCAGCTGACTACGGGCGAAAGGCGGGGTACACCCTGGACAAGTCGCCAGGTCATCACAGGGCTGACACATAGACACAGACAACCATTCACACTCACACTCACGGTCAATTTAGAGTCACCAGTTAACCTAACCTGCATGTCTTTGGACTGTGGGGGAAACCGGAGCACCCGGAGGAAACCCACGCGGACACGGGGAGAACATGCAAACTCCGCACAGAAAGGCCCTCGCCGGCCACGGGGCTCGAACCCGGACCTTCTTGCTGTGAGGCGACAGCGCTAACCACTACACCACCGTGCTGCCCAGGACAAAGGCTCACACCAAAAACATCTTTTAGAGTGAGAGAAGCTTTTTTTTATTCCATGTTTACATTAAGAAAAACGATACAGTGCTCATTTCACAAGCTTCTGGTGAGAACGTGCTCAGGTTACAATCCTGCAGAATGTAGACAGGATGGGTTTGCTCAATGATGTGTAGCAAATCAAGATGGTGAATAGGACAGGATACAATTTAATGGCTATATGGAGAAAAAAAAAATCAATATAAAAGGACAGCTTCAAAATGAACAGGTTAATCACCGAATCACCACCCATTCCCCTTTCACAGGAAACCAGCTCCCGAGCTAACAGGCTAATTTGTCTACTTACAAACAACATTAGCTCACCTTTTATAGTCATTAAAAACAGACACCGAAGTTTTTCTCCACACACACAGTAATTAAAGCAAGGCCTCGACCTGGGTGAGGGTTCATTAGTGGGTACTGATGAGGGCACCGGGTGGAGGGTGGTGACGGGCACACGCTACGCCTCTGTCTCTAATGACCTGTGGGGACACGCTGCTATTTGCAGATGTTCAGTCAATTAGAGGAGCATCAGCCATCTCTCTCGTACACCCCTCCCTCCCTCTTTCCTCCAATCTCCTCCACACCTTCATCATTTTTTTCCCCACCACTCTAATGGAGCTTGTTTTCCAATCTGTCGGGCCTGAGGGGACGGTGGAATAAACCATATTACACAAATGATAAACACAGAAACAGGCAGTGTAATGTGGAGACAAAAGACACCAGAACACCTCGTCCAGCTGGTACAACTATTTCAGTGTGCATATGTCCTGCTCATTCCGAGGTTTCAAATCAGACACAGGACGCCAAGCGCTGTGAATACTGATTTTTTTTTCTTTTTAAATTCATAATACACGACAATCCAAAATTATAGGAAAAAATGCATGTGTTGGTAAAATTATATGCAAGAAAACTGAAATGGAAGGAATAAAACACCATGGTGATTTGCTGTAGGATAATCGAAATAACTTGTACGACACTTTGGAATATGCTTTTATTAGAAAATAATCAACGTCAGGGTGGTAAACTAGGCATGTAACAATTCACCCAATTCACGATTCCATTTGCTGCATTATATTTGGTTCACAATTAAAATTTCCCATGATATTTTTGGAAAAAAAAGTAATGAAGAAAATTTTATTACCAAATAAAGTCACATTGGGCGGCACGGTGGTGTAGTGGTTAGCGCTGTCGCCTCACAGCAAGAAGGTCCTGGGTTCGAGCCCCGTGGCCGGCGAGGGCCTTTCTGTGTGGAGTTTGCATGTTCTCCTCGTGTCCGCGTGGGTTTCCTCCGGGTGCTCCGGTTTCCCCCACAGTCCAAAGACATGCAGGTTAGGTTAACTGGTGACTCTAAATTGAGCGTAGGTGTGAATGTGAGTGTGAATGGTTGTCTGTGTCTATGTGTCAGCCCTGTGATGACCTGGCGACTTGTCCAGGGTGTACCCCGCCTTTCGCCCGTAGTCAGCTGGGATAGGCTCCAGCTTGCCTGCGACCCTGTAGAAGGATAAAGCTGCTAGAGATAATGAGATGAGATGAGATAAAGTCACATTGATTCTCTGATTCTTTATCAATTCTTCATAAAAAAATAAAAAAATGTTTCATTGTCTTATCAACAATAATCATTTACCCACATATACATACATACATATATATATATATATATACACACACACATTCACTGGATATGAGCAATCGCGTGCTCTGATTGGTTACTCTACTACTAGGCTATCAGCTCATATACCGTGAGTAGAGATAAACAAAATGGCAGAGCATGTTGCTGAACCAACCGAGAAACAAAAACTCTACTCGAAAACAAAACCCCCAAAAAACAAACAAATAAAAAAGCAACAAATATGGAATAAAAGTATTTGATGGTAAGAACATAACTTTTTTTTCAAGAATTATTATCATCAGATTTTTCCCAAATTGCTCCTTTCATTTTGCCGGTTTGTTTACATTCTAAGTGGAAATGATTTTGTCGGACATTTTGTATAAAGTTTTTATATATCAAATTTGCAAAAAAGCAAAATAAAAATGCTCCGTTTTTTAAAATCCAGTGAATGTGGATAGAAGACAGTGATTCCACTCAATCCCATTGTACATGGATTTTAGACAATTCAGTGCTATGTGCCTCGTCGGCTATCAACTCATGTACGACTCGATTTCATGGAATAACTGTTAAATAGCCTAGTACCAAAAATATTCCTTTTATTAAAAATGAAAAAGTTAACAAAGAGGCATTATCTTAATAAATTTATGAACATTTGTACTTCCTCCATCTGCTTCTCATTTCTATATTTTTCAGCAGTCTGTAAAAACAGAGCTTTGATTTCATGTTAAATATATTTATACAGTCTATTATATAGACAACAGCTCTTTCACATTTTAGATCTGTTTTGTGTTTTTGCAGCATTAGAGCTGTGTTACATCTGCCTATGGTGAAGTCGTGTGTATTCCCTATTACTATTGTACGTTATTGTACAACTAGGAAAAGCTAAGAGATTATGCAGCTTGAGATAAGCATGATTCATTTTTTTATTTTATTGATTTGAAACATCATTTTTTATCATGATTTATCATCGCACAATATGTCATGACATGCCGAGTGGTGACAGGAACTCCACTTCATCACACCAACCAGCAGAGGGGAACCATCAGGACCTTCTAGACCTTCAGAGAAGGCCCAAACATATCAGCATTTCAAATGTTACATTTGATTTATTTCATTCTTTCATTATAATTATTCTCTTCTCATCCGGCCTCATTTTCTATCAAATGTGCTTCAGAAATGAAAGGGTTACCGTCCTGAAAACATTAAAATCGAGTTATCCAGTGAGATTGTTTTGTTTGTTGTGTCTAGGCTGAGAAGAGTTTAGAGCTGCTCACTCATTGGTTAAGACTTCATTGCCAGGACAGAAGGCCATTACAGTGTATGTTTATGTAGGAAGTGACAGATGAATTAACCAATCAGATTTTGATTTATAGTGGGAGGGACCAAAAATGTATTGCCTTCGGCTTTCTCAAAGGCCAACGCGAGCTTAACCACAAGTCAGCGCCGTCAGCGCAGCAGTGAAGTCACCTTCCAGAGGTGCAGGCTATCTGCTGGTACCTCGTATAGTGAAGGCTACATCAGGGGGCAGAGCCTTTTCTTACAAAGCCCCACAGTTATGGAACAGCCTTCCAAGTAGTGTTCAGAAATCAGACACCGTCTCAGCATTTAAGTCTAGGCTGAAAACATATCTGTTTAGTCAAGCCTTTTGTTAATAGTGCTTATGAGGTAAAGGTGTAGATCTGGAGGGTCCTCAGGCACAGAGTGTTTTGGTAAACTGGGATGTCTGGATGCTGTCAGTCCTCCACTCGCTCGCTCACTTGGGTTTGTTGATGGTGAGATCCTGAGATCGAGATGCTGGACCTCTTCTGGTCCTCGGACCTGCCTGATCCATCCTGGTGCCCTGTGTCTGGCTGGAGTCTCATCACATCGCTCCTGTGGAGGACGGCCCCTTATGGACAGTTGAAAGTTGCACTTGGAAGATGCTCTGGACTCTTACAGTAATGCTTTTATGTCTGAGGACTACAGTTGACTTGCTAACTTTAGGACTGCAGTTGTCATGAACAGTTTTGCACTCAAGTTTCCATCAATGAAGAGTTATAACATCAACGAAACAGACTTCACGTTAAAACTGTTAAAAATATTATAATCACGTGGTCTGTTATCACCTAAATGAGGATGGGTTCCCTTTTGAGTCTGGTTTCTCTTAAGGTTTCTTCCTCATGTCGTCTGAGGGAGTTTTTCCTTGCCACCGTCGCCACAGGCTTGCTCATTGGGAATAGATTAGGGATAAAATTAGCTCATGTTTAAAATCCTTCAAATTCTGTAAAGCTGCTTTGCAACAATACCTATTGTTAAAAGCACTATAAAAATAAACTTGACTTGACCTTCCAGCCAGTGTAGATTTCATCAGTAGTGTCCGCGAATGCTAATAAAGTGATCAGTGCTATCAAGAGCAAGTAGCACAGGGTAATGATTGAGAAACTAAGATTTCGGTCTCCAGACTCTTCTTCGCTGCACGCTCACTACAGTATTTTTCACTCAGACTTAAGTATTCATTGCCCTCTGTAATTTACTGAGTTACTTTTAAAATCAACATCAACAACTACACACAACAGAGCGACCTGGTAGCCTGATGCTAATCCCTTACAAAATCCTTTGCCGTGTTGCTTTTTTGGTGCCTGGCTAAGTTTTGGCTGAGCTCAAGTCCCAGCTCTAAAAGTAATGGTTTGCCACCACCAACCAGTCATTGGTTGGTTTTCAGTAACAGCACATCCTGAAGTGTTTTATTCTTTTTATGCCACAGCAATTTGCCAACAATGATTTTTTTTTTTAATTTCATAAAGATCATGAGTTTTGAAAGAGGGTATAAAAATTTGCATTCAGCTCCATCTAAAGATTTCAATGCCTTAATAATTCCATCCAGGATTCAAAGGAAATAGAATTCCACAAAACTCTCGGCACACACATTCAGAGCTTTTTCTTCACTCTGCTTTTTTATGAAAGTAAAACTAAAATTTCTCAAAACAGATGACAGGCAGCGAGAGGTCGAAGGTACAGAGAGAAAAAGCATGAGAGGAGCAAATATGACTTCCTGGGCCCTGTGGCCTGGGTTTGACAGCTCGGCTGTTCTCCAGCTCCTCCTGTGTGAGACGGACCGAGGAGCTCCGTGTCACCAGGCAAACCATTAGGACTGACAGGAACGTCAGCTTCACACACTCACATCTGCATGACCTGTATTGGTTAACCTCTTGTTTCGAAGCCTTCAGTGTGTTTGGTGTGTATGTGTGTGTGTGTGTGTGTGTGTGTGTGTGTTCTTAAGCTTCTACAATCTTCTTAAGCTTCTTTGGTGAGATATGACGAGCCAGAACAATACTAAAGTTCACAATCAGACAATCAGCTAATTACAAACTGCTGCAATTTACGCATCATGTAATTTAAAGCAGTTTTTTTTTTCTGCGAGGAAAATTCCACTCAGTGTCTCATCTAAATGTCTAAGCATGGACTTATCTCCTCATTAAGCACATTTCAACTGTAAACATTTCCAAGTACCCATCACTGCAGAACTGTAAGTCCAAGGGGTGGAGTCAGACCTTATTCAGTTCCTCCTCCTAGCGATACTACCTATCACTGCACAACTGTAAGTCCAGGGGGCGGAATCAGAGCTGATCTAGCTCCTCATACCTCATCAGAGTAAACACAAAATTCCAAGGGGTGGAGTCAGACCTTATTCAGTTCCTCCTCCTAGTGATATTACGTATCGCTGCACAACTGTAAGTCCAGGGGGCGGAGTCAGAGCTGATCTAGTTTCTTGTACCTAATCAGAGTAAACCCAAAATTCCAAGGGGTGGGTGGAGTCAGAGCTGATTCAGCTCCTCCTCCTAGCGATAGTACCTATCGCTGCACAACTGTAAATCCAGGGGGTGGAGTCAGAGCTGATTCAGCTCCTCCTCCTCTTCATGATAGTACCTGTCATTGCACAACTGTAAGTCCAGGGGGTGGAGTCAGAGCTGATCTAGCTCCTCGTACCTAATCAAACTAAACCCAAAATTCCAAGGGGTGGAGTCAGACCTGATTCAGTTCCTCCGCCTAGCAATAGTACCTATCGCTGCACAACTGTAAGTCCACGGGGTGGAGTCAGAGCTGATTCAGCTCCTCATACCTAATTAGCATAAACCCAAAATTCCAAGGGGTGGAGTCAAACCTGATTCAGTTCCTCCTCCTAGCCATTGTACCTATTGCTGCACAACTGTAAGTCCAGGGTGTGGAGTCAGAGCTTATTCAGCACCTCCTCCTCATGATAGTACCTATCACTGCATAACTGTAAGTCCAGGGGGTGGAGTCAGAGCTTATTCAGCACCTCCTCCTCATGATAGTACCTATCACTGCATAACTGTAAGTCCAGGGGGTGGAGTCAAAGTTGATCTAGCTCCTCATACTTAATCAGAGTAAACCCAAAATTCCAAGGGGTGGAGTCAGACCTGACTCAGCTCCTCCTCCTAGCAATAGTACCTATCACTGTGCAACTGTAAGTCCAGGGGGCAGAGTCAGAGCTGATCTAGCTGCTCGTAACTAATCAGAGTAAACAAAAAAATCCAAGGGGTGAAGTCAGACTTCATTCAGCTCCTCCTACTGAGCCAGAATCAAAGAAAAAGTTCAGGGGTGGGGTCACACCTGATCCATCCCCTCCTAACTGGGTGGAGTCAAACCAAAAGTTCATTTTCTTCCTCCATCAATTAGTTTAAAACAGCCCTTACAGTCCAACACACTGTAAATATGCAGTGTGGTGCATTATGGGTAGTGGTGAAGCAATGTGGACTAAACACCCTAACTGTCCTGTTGATCATTATATTAGACAGAAAGACAGACAGGAAGTGATGGTTGACAGAACTAAACAGACAAGAAAGACAAGACTGATTAGATAGGATAAGAGACACAACAGACGAGGGAGACAGAACAGTGACATGAGACAAGAGAGGACAAAATAAAAGGACAGAGAGACAAACAGACAGGACAAGGTAACAGACAGATAGGACAAGACAAAAGATAGGACAGTGACATGAGACAAGATGGGACAAAATAGAAGGACAGACAGACAGACAGACAAATAGACAGGACAAGGCAACAGACAGATAGGACAAGACAACAGACAGGACAGTGACATGAGACAAGACAGCACAAAATAAAAGGACAGACAGACAGAGACAAATAGACAGGACAAGATGACTGACTGACAGACAGACAGGACAAAAAAAGGTAGAGAGTAAAAGACAGACATGTCAAGGCAAAAATACAGACGAGACAGGACAGCAGACAGGACAGACACACATGACAAAAAGCCAACCGGACAGACAAAAAGAAAGACCGATAAGACAAAGGACAAAACAGATCAAATGAAATGACAGACAGAACGAGATGAGAGGCAAACAGGCAGATCAGGACAAATCAGATATACAGACAAAGAGAAATGAAAGACACAAAGTGACAGACAGAAGGGAAACACAGACGATGGCTACACAAGACATTGCATTTCCACTCCAAATAACTGCAGCTGCAAGCAAACAAATAGACATGAAGAGCAACAAGCAAAAAGACACAGAGCGAGACAGACAGAGACACAGACAGACATGGTCCAATGAAACAAAACACAGACGCCTTTAAAAAGGGTGAACCATCACTGAATTATTCCTCACAGTAACACATCGCTGGATGTTAAACGATGAGCGCTGTCTTTATTCATTGTTAAATATTTTAAAGTTTTGATGATTTTGATGATACATCTCCACATTTTTTAACAAAAATTATCAAGATACAATTACTGCATCATAAAATGCCCTGAAGGTTTGTGAAATATTTTGCCATATCATTCATTTCTATGAAAATCTGTCTTCCATGGATCACAGAAATGAAACTAAAAGCCGCAGCCTCATCCAGACAGCACAGGAAAAACACACATCATCATCATTGCTGGCTCCCGTCTCCGGCACTGTGGCCCTCAGGCCTCACACAGCATAACAAGTGTTTTCCAGGCGTCTTTCTCGCCAAATTCAATCTCCATTAAAAAAAGGGAGACTTTTCTCTTTCAGCTGCTGCACAATCGATCCCTTCTCCTACTCTCGTCCTAAAAATGCCATTTCCCCAAAAATGCGCGGAGCTCAGAGACGGACCAGGCCACATCATATCACTCTCCCTCACGTGCCGGAGCGGATTAAAAACCCAAGCCCGCTTTGAGCTGGGGTTATTGACTGAGTGAAAATGTGATCATTTTGTATTAAGTCGCCCTGCAGCGCTCTGTTCCTTCACCACGACCGCGGGAAATTAATGCTCTCGTATCGTGATTAAGAAAAATACGAGCCGCTGTGGACAAAGAAGTGTGTGATACTTACAGCTTACGGCTTTCAGAGAGCAGTGCAATTCCCAGAATTAGATTAAAGCCATAATTTAATAGGTCCTTATATATTATATATTTCAGGTAAATATTAAAGGAGCAGCCTGATATTTTTAGCGCCATCTGTTGTCTGTGCTGTGAACTCACAATTTTGCAGAACAACACACTCCATGCCATGCTGTTTTTGAAATATAATCAGTATTTTTTGGAGCAGAGGAGTGTTTTATTCCTCTTACACCACAGCAACATTTTTAAAAAAAGACTCATTAAAGAAAGAAAGAAAGAAAGAAAGAAAGAAAGAAAGAAAGAAAGAAAGAAAGAAAGAAAGAAAGATCAAACTCTTTATCCATTTAGAGTTACATTTAATGATTTGGAGCATCCATAAAAAAAGTTAATTTCTATTTTCAATGATGTGATAGCAGCTAAAACAATTGTTCATGAGCCTTTTATGTCATTTCTAAAGTACAACCCCGAAACTTGAGCAACTTGTCTCCTCAGTCCCCAGACGTTTACAGACTGTTGCAAAGAGAAAAGGGAATGTCTCACAGTGGTAAACATGGCCTTGTCCCAACTTTTTTGAGATGTGTTGTCTCATTCATCTCATTATCTCTAGCCGCTTTATCCTGTTCTACAGGGTCGCAGGCAAGCTGGAGCCTATCCCAGCTGACTACGGGCGAAAGGCGGGGTACACCCTGGACAAGTCGCCAGGTCATCACAGGGCTGACACATAGACACAGACAACCATTCACACTCACATTCACACCTACGGTCAATTTAGAGTCACCAGTTAACCTAACCTGCATGTCTTTGGACTGTGGGGGAAACCGGAGCACCCGGAGGAAACCCACGCGGACACGGGGAGAACATGGAAACTCCGCACAGAAAGGTCCTCGCCGGCCACGGGGCTCGAACCCGGACCTTCTTGCTGTGAGGCGACAGCGCTAACCACTACACCACCGTGCCGCCCTGAGATGTGTTGTTGTCATGAAATTTAAAATCAGCTAATTTTTCTCTTTAAATGATACATTTTCTCAGTTTAAACATTTGATATGTCATCTATGTTCTATTCTGAATAAAATATGGAATTTTGAAGCTTCCACATCATTGCATTCCGTTTTTATTTACAATTTGTACTTTGTCCCAACTTTTTTGGAATCAGGGCTGTAAATAAATAACACACACAAACTCCATCACAAAGACTTTCTCGTGTCGTGCATTAAATATTTTAGATATAGAAGCGCAAAAGTGTATTTTTGGGGAATACATGTTAATAATTAGCTCCTTATCTTTGTTGTACTGTAGATTTCTATTTTATGACTTGTACATTATCGAGTCAAAACATTACAAAAACATTTTAGATTCCAAACATTCATATTATCTCATCTCATTATCTCTAGCCGCTTTATCCTTCTACAGGGTTGCAGGCAAGCTGGAGCCTATCCCAGCTGACTACGGGCGAAAGGCGGGGTACACCCTGGACAAGTCGCCAGGTCATCACAGGGCTGACACATAGACACAGACAACCATTCACACTCACATTCACACCTACGGTCAATTTAGAGTCACCAGTTAACCTAACCTGCATGTCTTTGGACCTTCTTGCTGTGAGGCGACAGCGCTAACCACTACACCACCGTGCCACCCACATTCATATTATTTCCAGCACAAAATTAAATGTTACTGAAAAAAAATTGTATCTGAGCAGCATATTCCATAAGAGAGCACTTTTCAGATTAAAAAAGAAAACATAATGAAGGCTGCTGGGTTTTGGTGTAAAATGAAGAAGCGAGTGTGACAGTTAAAGTGTCCAGAAGAACTGCGGCTGGTTCTGGAAGATGCTCAGTAAAACCTAGAGATCATTTCCGCATAAAACTGCACTCACTGGACCTGAGATGACCATTTTTTTTTTTTTTTTTTAAGCAAAGGGTCGTCTCACACCAAATATTGGCTTTGTTTCATTTATGATGGCTTAATGTTTATAGTATTTTTTTAATGTTGAAACATTTCATTGCATTATTTTCAAGCCATTTTTGGTCGACAGCATTTCTTTCCATGTGCCTAAGACTTTTGCACAGAACTGTATGTTTATTTAAAAATGAAGTTAAATTATTTAATTATTTAAAATGTAAAGTGGCACACTGAACAAAACTGGGTTTTTTGATTGTTTTTCCCTTTTGAATAAGTAAACATTCTGAATTATTCTGTCCACACACAAGGGATATGAGCAATCGCGTGCTCTGATTGGCTACTCTGCGACTAGGATATCAGTTCAGATACCATGAGTAGATAAAAACAAAATGGCCGAGCATGTTGCTGAACCAAGAGAGGACGAAATAAAAACTCGACTCGAAAACAAAACCCCCCAAAATTATAAAGTATTTAAAAGAAACAGAAATAGCTAAAAGAATATAGTCCACCCCCACAAAAAAAAAAAAAAAAAAAAACTCCTGTTCCATGCGCCATTGCAGTCTGTGGCAGTAATGCACCTTTAGGTTGGTTTGTCAACCGCCAAAAAAAAACACCCCAACAAAATGTGGGATAAAAGTGTTTGTTGGTAAGAATATATAGTGGGGCAAAAAAGTATTTAGTCAGTCACCAATTGTGCAAGTTCTCCCACTTAAAAAGATGAGAGAGGCCTGTAATTTCCATCATAGGTACACTTCAACTATGAGAGACAGAATGAGAAAAAAAAATCCAGAAAATCACATTGTCTGATTTTTAAAGAATTTATTCACAAATTATGGTGGAAAATAAGTATTTGCTCAATAACAAAAGTTCATCTCAATACTTTGTTATATACCCTTTGTTGGCAATGACAGAGGTCAAACGTTTTCTGTAAGTCTTCACAAGGTTTTCACACACTGTTGCTGGTATTTTGGCCCATTCCTCCATGCAGATCTCCTCTAGAGCAGTGATGTTTTGGGGCTGTTGCTGAGCAACACGGACTTTGAACTCCCTCCAAAGATTTTCTATGGGGTTGAGATCTGGAGACTGGCTAGGCCACTCCAGGACCTTGAAATGCTTCTTACGAAGCCACTCCTTCGTTGCCCGGGCGGTGTGTTTGGGATCATTGTCATGCTGAAAGACCCAGCCACGTTTCATCTTCAATGCCCTTGCTGATGGAAGGAGGTTTTCACTCAAAATCTCACGATACATGGCCCCATTCATTCTTTCCTTTACACGGATCAGTCGTCCTGGTCCCTTTGCAGAAAAACAGCCCCAAAGCATGATGTTTCCATCCCCATGCTTCACAGTAGGTATGGTGTTCTTTGGATGTAACTCAGCATTCTTTCTCCTCCAAACACGACAAGTTGAGTTTTTACCAAAAAGTTCTATTTTGGTTTCATCTGACCATATGACATTCTCCCAATCCTCTTCTGGATCATCCAAATGCTCTCTAGCAGGGGCAATTTCTCAGAGACAACAAGGGAAGCCGAGCTTCCCTTAAAATTCTCTCCCCAAACTGCGGCATCTATGATGTTGAATTCTCATTAAAACAATAACTTGCATAACATAATATATGCCCAAGATTGTATTTACATTCATAACGATCCTGTAACTTATTTGAGTGATGTCTGATGAACTTGCAGTTCGCTACGAGAATCACCTTTGCTGCCAGGCTGTAACCAGCGTTGCCAGATACTGCTGACGTTTTCCAGCCAAAATATGTTCAAAACCCGCCAAAATGCACTTAAAACCGCCCAATCTGGCAACACTGGCT
Source organism: Neoarius graeffei (assembly GCF_027579695.1). Lineage (NCBI taxonomy): Eukaryota > Metazoa > Chordata > Actinopteri > Siluriformes > Ariidae > Neoarius > Neoarius graeffei. Next base: position 58,071,283 of record NC_083585.1, on the reverse strand, counting down.
GTAACCTTTCTTATTTCAATGGGCTGTATGGACTGGCAGCCGGGTTTCCGTTGCAGTCTATGAGACGGCTCTGAACAGCCCATTTCGGCTAGTTGTTATTGGTTAAAATCGACAAAATCGTCACTTCCAGGGAAGCCGGGCTTCTCTGGGACTAAACGAGACAGTGGGAGGGACAAGAAGCCGGGCTGATGAAGGATTATTGGAGGTGGTGTTTGAAAGACATGAGGAGGGCGGGCTCTGTACTTCGGCGTTGGCGAGGAACACGGAAGCATGATCAGTCAGTCCCTAGCGGATGTCGAGAAAGTGTAGTCGTGTGCCAAAGTGCTGTCCGAATTTCTTTTCATATAAATGTTTCTTCTCATTGATGTCTCTTTACATTACTCTGTAAATAAATGTAAATATTACTCGTTGTGCTCCGTTAACTTTCATCCATTCTATCAGTTTGATCATTCATGAATTCACTCGTTTATTTCATTTGTAGTTCAATCTGGTTGTAGGCTAGCTTGAGCCTTATTGGGATCTGCAGTGCTAGCTGCTAACAGAAATTGGTGAAGTCTCTGGAAAGCACAACCAGCTGGTATGACAGGGTCACAGACCATTTTCTGGAAAAGGAGTGGAGGGCAGAATTTGTGTATAAATAGTGTGCATCATATAATGTTCATGAATCTGAAGTGTGTATATTGTTCAGTAATGTTAAGAGAATGGTGGGCTCTGTGTTATAGGTTATACCTGGGTATAATATTCAAGGTTCTGTGTGTTGCATAGCCTACCTGGTTATGAATTTCCAGACTGTGTTGCAGAAGATGTTCAAGGATGTGTTGCACAGCTGGGTGTTGTGTTAAAGACTCTGTGTTGCATATCAGGGTATGATGTTCAAGGCTCTTCGTTGAATAGCCAGTGATTTTTGGATGTTTGATATTTTTGATTAGGGATATGAGGCACTAGCCTGGCAAGCCAGACTATAACATGAAATGTACAAGCAAAAATACTTTCTGCCACTAGGTAGGGTTGTCTAGTTCACTATGCTAATGGGGCACACCTTTCTATGCTTTGATATCCGGCCTACAGGTTTTACGATGAATGCGTAAAATGGGCTTCCCCTGTTTTAAAAACCAGCAGCCACCACTGCTCTCTAGCAAACTTCAGATGGGCCTGGACATGTACTGGCTTAAGCAGGGGGACACGTCTGGCACTGCAGGATTTGAGTCCCTGGCAGCGTAGTGTGTTACTGATGGTAGCCTTTGTTACTTTGGTCCCAGCTCTCTGCAGGTCATTCATTAGGTTCCCCCGTGTGGTTCTGGGATTTTTGCTCACCGTTCTTGTGATCATTTTGACCCCATGGGGTGAGATCTTGCGTGGAGCCCCAGATCGAGGGAGATTATCAGTGGTCTTGTATGTCTTCCATTTTCTAATAATTGCTCCCACAGTTGATTTCTTCACACCAAGCTGCTTACCTATTGCAGATTCAGTCTTCCCAGCCTGGTGCAGGTCTACGGTTTTGTTTCTGGTGTCCCTTGACAGCTCTTTGGTCTTGGCCATAGTGGAGTTTGGAGTGTGACTGTTTGAGGTTGTGGACAGGTGTCTTTTATACTGATAACGAGTTCAAACAGGTGCCATTAATACAGGTAACGAGTGGAGGACAGAGGAGCCTCTTAAAGAAGAAGTTACAGGTCTGGGAGAGCCAGAAATCTTGCTTGTTTGTACAGGTAGGTGACAAAATACTTATTTTACTGAGGAATTTACCAATTAATTCATTAAAAATTCTACAATGTGATTTCCTGGATTCTTTCCCCCCATTCTGTCTCTCATAGTTGAAGTGTACCTATGATGAAAATTACAGGCCTCTCTCATCTTTTTAAGTGGGAGAACTTGCACAATTGGTGGCTGACTAAATACTTTTTTGCCCCACTGTATCTTTTTTGTTTATTTTCCAAGAATGATCATTTTCGCATTTTTCACAAATTGCTCCTGTCATTTCGCCGGTTTGTTTACATTCTAAGTGGAAATAATTTTGCTGGATGTTTTATATAAAGTTTTTTATTTATCGAATTTGCAAAAAATAAAAATACTCTGCTTCTCAAAATCCAGTGAATGTGGATAGAATAAAGCAGTTATTCCACTCAATCTCGCCGTACATGGCTTATAGACAATTCGGTGCTACGCGCCTCGTCAGCTATCAGCTCATGTACGACTCGATTTTGTGGAATAACTGTTAGATATATTCTACCTTTTAATCTTAATGGACAAAATTTTATTCATGAAGTGATACAAATTTGCAGCAAGTGTTATGCCAAGGGATAAAACCAAATCAATACATAAAAGGTAGGTGAGAGAAATGAAACTGTATTCACACACACACACACACACACACTCTGCCTTTGAGCTCCTGTCATTTGCATGCTTCTGGGCAGGAGTGTGTGATTGAGTTGGATATGTGTGTATGTGTCGCTGCGAGAGGCCGATAAAGGAGTTAACAGCAGGATTCAGGTGGAGCCTTCACTGGCCATCACACAGAACTGTCATGGCCATAATTATAGCCTACAGTCAGAGGATCGAGTCCCTACACCACCCGAAGCTGTTCACCCCCTCAACCCACACACCCCGTAACCCACAATCCTCTCCTCTTCCCCTCCACCACTGCAATAACACATGCAGCCCCGCAGGAAAACAACCTGTGGCACTTTATTACAGCGTGGGCAAATTTTCTCATCCTGGTCCAGCTTCAATAAATCTACACTGAGCACGTGCCTCTTCCAAACAAAAAACTCTTTGAGGCAATAATGCACTTTTTTATGAGGACGGGTGAAAGGAGCAGCCAAAAAGTTGCCACCAGGGGCAGTGGGGGGATATTGTGTTGGTTCTGCACCGAGGCCGAGATGTGCACGGCTCATAAAGGGAAGGACTGAATAAATAACTTGGATGAATAATAAATGGACAGCAGGTCAATATTTGTAATAATAGTTTCATAAAAGATGCATTTGTGAAAAATCTAGTCCATTTCCTGCGGTGATCGAGGCACATCTCGGGAGATTGACTTTAAAATTGAGCTGGCCAGAGTCACACGTCATCCTAAAGTGTTATGATTATGGTTGTTTCGAGAACGGACACTGACGGGGCCAAGCTGTGGATGATATTACTTTATAAAGCAAAATATATGATTAATGGCATTGAGGGGAAATTCAGCACTAACTCTAAACTCAGAAATAGAATTGTAACTCCGCCCACTATTTTTCCTCACATTCTTCATACGAAATACATCGCAGAGCTGAGTGACATATTTCCTGATATTTCACTCCGATGACATCACTCCCAGTGTTTTTCCCACTGCCTTAGACGCGCGTTGTCAAAATGGCGAACCAAAATTACAATTCTTTTGATTAACTTGCATATTTTGTGTGGATGTGTCCATATAATATAAAGAACATTACACGGTGGGGCGAAGAGATGAAATTTATCTTCTCGTGTTGAAAAATATATCCATTCACCACTCAAAGATAAATTTCATATATTCATGCAACCGTGTAATTTCCTCTTTATATGATATGAATGCACACATGTTTACAAAAAGTGGGTCTCCTGGAATAATTAAGCTTAGTATATGTAAAAAAAAAAAAGAAAAAATCAGGTTTGGATTAAAATCAGCTTAAAGTCATTGTGTCAGTTTAAATCAAATCAAAATTACATCCAATTGATGCATGGCTAATTTTATACAAAAACATACAAAGAGAGAGAGAGAGAGAGAGAGAGATTCATAGACAGGAAAGACAGACATATGAGAGAGAAAGAGATACAGACAGACATTGAGAGAGACAGACAGACAGACACAGACATTGAGAGACAGACAGACATTGTATGTGAGTGAGAGAGAGAGAGAGAGAGAGAGAGAGAGAGAGAGAGAGGACAGATATTGAGAGAGAGACAGACAGACATTGAGAGAGAGACAGACAGACATTGAGAGAGAGAGAGAGAAATTCATAGACAGGAAAGACAGACATATGAGAGAGAAAGAGAGACAGACAGACATCGAGAGACAGACAGACATTGTGAGAGAGAGAAGAAAGATATTGAGAGACAGACAGACAGATATTGTGAGAGAGAGAGACAGACAGACAGAGAGAGAGACAGAGGCAGACAGACAGACATTGAGAGAGAGAGAGAGAGAGAGAGAGAGAGAGAGAGAAATAGAGAAGACAGATATTGAGACAGACAGACAGATATTGAGAGAAAGTGAGAGAGAGAAACATTGAGAGAGAGAGACAGACAGACAATGAGAAAGAGAGACAGATATACAGATATTGAAAGAGAGAGAGACAGACATACAGATATTGAAAGAGAGAGAGAGACAGACATTGAGAGAGAGAGAGAGAGAGAGAGAGAGAGAGAGAGAGAGAGAGAGAGATCCTTGGATGCACAGAAGACACGTGTCCTGTCTTTCCATCTTTGAACAGTGTAAATGGTGTCAGTGGTGACCTCTTGCTCCTTAAACAGTGTAAATATCTCGAACACCTCAGAACTCTTCAGTCTCTGTAAATCCGTGCTCTGAGCTCCTTTATCCCTTGTCTATGTTAAAGTATCATCTGTGTGTATATTTGTACATGTTCATGTACGGAGCTGAATCCTCCCACAATTACCCTCCCTGTCCACCGTCAGTAACACACACCTGCCCCCGTTTCAAACCCCACACCATTACACTGCCACTGCTGCTCACGAATCCTCCTTTCCTCCATACAACACCACCAAGACGTCTCGGCACACCACCCCGTTCAGTTTCCCCCTCACACCCCCGACAGGTGAGGACCGCTCTCTGATCAGCAATCCATCAGCGGCGGGGAGTGAATTAAACACCACAGAGGCAGTGGGGAGAGACCCGGGACAATCGACTGTCAGCTTTAAAGTGCAGTCAGGGAATTCACCACACAACACCAGAGATATGCTGCAGCAGTGATTTGCAAAAAAAAAAAAAAAATGCTGAATTGTAAACATTAATGCATGCATGAGGAGTTGATGGGGGAAAATAACTGGATGTTGTAAAAAGGAGTGTGCAGGATCTGCACATCATGCCAAAGCTGCAAAGAACTTATCTTCACTGTGTATTAATGGAGCAGATTCGTGGCTTTAGAGAAAAAAAAAACTCCAGACTAATCCACTGATTGAAAGGGTTTTTTTTTTTTGAGGAAAAATAAAAGTGATGGTGCACTCCATATCTTATAAATTAATTTATTAGGTTGTAAGTAGGGCGGCATGGTGGTGTAGTGGTTAGTGCTGTCGCCTCACAGCAAGAAGGTCCGGGTTCGAGCCCCGTGGCCAGCGAGGGCCTTTCTGTGCGGAGTTTGCATGTTCTCCCCGTGTCCGCGTGGGTTTCCTCCGGGTGCTCCGGTTTCCCCCACAGTCCAAAGACATGCAGGTTAGGTTAACTGGTGACTCTAATGTGAATGGTTGTCTGTGTCTATGTGTCAGCCCTGTGATGACCTGGCGACTTGTCCAGGGTGTACCCCACCTTTTGCCCGTAGTCAGCTGGGATAGGCTCCAGCTTGCCTGGGACCCTGTAGAACAGGATGAAGCGGCTAGAGATAATGAGATGAGGTTGTAAGTAAATAAATATATAAAAAGCATGCAAAAAAAAAAAAACGCCGACCAATATTTTTCTATTCATATATTTGTTCGTTTACAAATTCAATGAAATGGAAATACATTTGTTTACACCATTGTTGCTCACTGTAACAACTGACTGAACACTAATTTCTCATTTTGTATAAATTTTTAATTATATGCATCAAAGTCCCTACCACGCCAGGACCTGGACTTCCCAGGCAGTAGAAGCCAGAAGCCCAAAAACCCAAAACAAATATCCTCAATGAGGCTGTAGCTCATACTGGTCACTGTTGTTGTGTGCGAGTTTGAAATCTGATCACTCCTGAAGGAGTAGTGATTTTTGTGAAATTGTATATGACCCCTGTGTAGCCACATCCATGGCAGGTGGTGCCACCTGGTGAATAATTTTTTTTGTTGGAATGTGTCTTTAAAGTCTTCTGGGTGATGTTCAGTGAAAACGTCCCAGCAGTTTACAAAGAGTAGTGTTTAATGTGACGAGGCACCCAAAATTTTCAAATGCCCATAAAATGTTAAATCTGATAGGTGGCACCACCATCTTGACAAATTTTCTACACACCAACCTGCAGAACATTCCGCATGAGTTTGATCAAAATCCGATCACTCCTGTAGGAGGAGTAGCGATTTTCATGAAATTGCACGTGACTCCTCTGTAGCCTCATCCATGGTAGGTGGCGCCACCTGGTGAACAATTCTTGTTGGAATATGTCTTTAGAGTCTTCTGGGTGATATTCAGTGAAAACGTCCCAGCATTTTATGAAGAGTAGCATTTAATGTGACAAGTCACCCAAAATTTTCAAACGGCCATAAAATGTTAAATATGACAGGTGGCACCACCATCTTGATAACTTTTCTACATACCAACCTGCAGAACATTCCATATGAGTTGGATCAAAATCTGATCACTCCTGTAGGAGGAGTAGTGATTTTCAGGAAATTGCACGTGACTCCTCTGTAGCCGGGCGGCACGGTGGTGTAGTGGCTAGCACTGTCGCCTCACAGCAAGAAGGTCCGGGTTCGAGCCCCGTGGCCGGCGAGGGCCTTTCTGTGTGGCATTTGCATGTTCTCCCCGTGGGTTTCCTCCGGGTGCTCTGGTTTCCCCACAGTCCAAAGACATGCAGGTTAGGTTAACTGGTGACTCTAAATTGACCGTAGGTGTGAATGTGAGTGCGAATGGTTGTCTGTGTCTATGTGTCAGCCCTGTGATGACCTGGCGACTTGTCCAGGGTGTACCCCGCCTTTCGCCCATGATCAGCTGGGAAAGGCTCCAGCTTGCCTGCGACCCTGTAGAACAGGATAAAGCGGCTAGAGATGACGAGATGAGGGTCCTCTGGAGCCGCATCCATGGCAGGTGGCGCCACCTGGTGAACAATTCTTGTTGGAATATGTCTTTAGAGTCTTCTGGGTTTCAGTGAAAACGTCCCAGCAGTTTACGAAGAGTAGCGTTTAATGTGATGAGTCACCCAAAATTTTCAGATGCCCATAAAATTGTAAATATGACCGGTGGCGCCACTGTCTTGACAACTTTTATGCACACCAACCTGGGGAATACTGTATGTGAGTTTGATCAAAATCCAATCAATCCTGTAGGATGAGTAGCGATTTTTCATCTCATCTCATCTCATTATCTCTAGCCGCTTTATCCTGTTCTACAGGGTCGCAGGCAAGCTGGAGCCTATCCCAGCTGACTACGGGTGAAAGGCGGGGTACACACTGGACAAGTCGCCAGGTCATCACAGGGCTGACACATAGACACAGACAACCATTCACACTCACACCTACGGTCAATTTAGAGTCACCAGTTAACCTAACCTGCATGTCTTTGGACTGTGGGGGAAACCGGAGCACCCGGAGGAAACCCACACGGACACGGGGAGAACATGCAAACTCCGCACAGAAAGGCCCTCGCCGGCCACGGGGCTCGAACCCGGACCTTCTTGCTGTGAGGCAACAGCGCTAACCACTACACCACCGTGTTGCCTACTTTGTCTGCTAATAAACCAAATTAAATTTTTAATGCTCTTTTTATACATACTGTATCATACCAATTTGTTTGCATTTGGTTGTGATAATCAGCTTAACTCTAAGTAGCACTCGACCACATTGCAGATCCAACATGTTACTTTTTACACACAGCTCCACTCCTATTTCACCACACTAACTTATTCACGTATTGAAAGAACACCGTGACCTTTTGCACACATCCCTCCTGAACTTTCCATAAAAATGAAATGTTAAAAAACTGATTTCAGGGATGAGAAATTTTGACATTCAGGGTAAAGAATATACTCTACAATCACCTGGTATTTTTTTTTTTTTAATATAAAAGGCCTCTTTACACTGAAATTGTAAGTACAAGTACAACCCTGATTCCAAAAAAGTTGGGACAAAGAACAAATTGTAAATAAAAACGGAATGCAATAATTTTACAAATCTCAAAAGCTGATATTGTATTCAGAATAGAACATAGACAACATATCAAATGTCGAAAGTGAGACATTTTGAAATTTCATGCCAAATATTGGCTGATTTGAAATTTCATGACAGCAACACATCTCAAAAAAGTTGGGACAGGGGCAATAAGAGGCTGGAAAAGTTAAAGGTACAAAAAAGGAACAGCTGGAGGACCAAATTGCAACTCATTGGGTCAATTGGCAATAGGTCATTAACATGACTGGGTATAAAAAGAGCATCTTGGAGTGGCAGTGGCTCTCAGAAGTAAAGATGGGAAGAGGATCACCAATCCCCCTAATTCTGCGCCGACAAATAGTGGAGCAATATCAGAAAGGAGTTCGACAGTGTAAAATTGCAAAGAGTTTGAACATATCATCATCTACAGTGCATAATATCATCAAAAGATTCAGAGAATCTGGAAGAATCTCTGTGCGTAAGGGTCAAGGCCGGAAAGTCATACTGGGTGCCCGTGATCTTCGGGCCCTTAGATGGCACTGCATCACATACAGGCATGCTTCTGTATTGGAAATCACAAAATGGGCTCAGGAATATTTCCAGAGAACATTATCTGTGAACACAATTCACCGTTCCCCCCCCCCCAATTGCCAGCTAAAACTCTATAGTTCAAAGAAGAAGCCGTATCTAAACATGATCCAGAAGCGCAGACGTCTTCTCTGGGCCAAGGCTCATTTAAAATGGACTGTGGCAAAGTGGAAAACTGTTCTGTGGTCAGACGAATCAAAATTTGAAGTTCTTTATGGAAATCAGGGACGCCGTGTCATTTGGACTAAAGAGGAGAAGGACGACCCAAGTTGTTATCAGCGCTCAGTTCAGAAGCCTGCATCTCTGATGGTATGGGGTTGCATTAGTGCGTGTGGCATGGGCAGCTTACACATCTGGAAAGACACCATCAATGCTGAAAGGTATATCCAGGTTCTAGAGCAACATATGCTCCCATCCAGACGACGTCTCTTTCACGGAAGACCTTGCATTTTCCAACATGACAATGCCAAACCACATACTGCATCAATTACAGCATCATGGCTGCGTAGAAGAAGGGTCCGGGTACTGAACTGGCCAGCCTGCAGTCCAGATCTTTCACCCATAGAAAACATTTGGCGCATCATAAAACGGAAGATACGACACAAAAGACCTAAGACAGTTGAGCAACTAGAATCCTACATTAGACAAGAATGGGTTAACATTCCTATCCCTAAACTTGAGCAACTTGTCTCCTCAGTCCCCAGACGTTTACAGACTGTTGTAAAGAGAAAAGGGGATGTCTCACAGTGGTAAACATGGCCTTGTCCCAACTTTTTTGAGATGTATTGTTGTCATGAAATTTAAAATCACCTAATTTTTCTCTTTAAATGATACAGTTTCTCAGTTTAAACATCTGATATGTTATCTATGTTCTATTCTGAATAAAATGTGGAATTTTGAAACTTTCACATCATTGCATTCCGTTTTTATTTACAATTTGTACTTTGTCCCAACTTTTTTGGAATTGGGGTTGTAAAATTTCATTTTCATCAGTATTTATAAGGATACAAGACACCAACTTGTGCCCCTCATATGACAGACTACTGACCTTCATTTGACAGGAATAACTGGCAAAAACCTCCATGGGTCAGACCTTTTTTTGATATAGACAACTGACACAGATCTCAGATCTTCATTTAACAGAGAACTCCACTTGAAACAGCTATCAGGCATTTATTTGTCATAGATAGTTACCAAAGACCTCCTCTGAACAGACTTCCATTTCACAGACATTCCCTGGACACAGACCATCATCTGACAGATAACTGACACAGACCTCCATTTAACAGACTTAGGCCAAGTTTACATTAGACCGTATCTGTCTCGTTTTCTTCGCAGATGCACTGTCCGTTTACATTAAACTGCCTGGAAACGGGAATCCGCCAGGGTCCACGTATTCAATCCAGATCGTGTCTGGTCCGGTGCTGTGTAAACATTGAGAATACGCTGTGCTGAGCTCTAGCTGGCGTCGTCATTGGACACCGTCACTTGACATCCACCTTCCTGATTCGCTGGCGTTGGTCATGTGACGCGACTGCTGAAAAACGGCGCGGACTTCCGCCTTGTATCACCTTTCATTAAAGAGTATAAAAGTATGAAAATACTGCAAATACTGATGCAAATACTGCCCATTGTGGAGTTATGATTGTCTTTAGGCTTGCCATCCTTCCACTTGCAAGTGGTAAGTGATATGCACTGAGATCACACACACAGTGTCTCAGTCCCGAATCACTGCTCGTGCGCTATACTCGCGCGCTCTGTGAGCTGCGCAGGGCCGGAGTGCGCACCCTCCAGAGGGCACTCGCTGTTCAGGGCGGAGTGATTTGGAGCGCAGGATGCCTGCGGAGCCGAGCGTATCCGCGTATTGGTGTTGCTGTGTGCACACGAATCGTGTATTGGTGTTGCTGTGTGCACACTAATCGTTTTAAAAACGTTAATCTGATGATCCGCTGATACGGTCTAATGTAAACCCCACCTTATTCTAAAGCTTACTCCAACAGGCATCAGTTGATTTCAACTCCAAATGGTTGTTTGTTTCATGTGTAATATGTCTATAATATGTCACACATGTGTAACAGGATAAATGTCTGTCCAGAGAAGGTCCATAGGTACAACGACCCACAGATCACTCTAACGACCATCTAGGCTGTTAACACCATTCACACCTAGGCTCCAGTGACCCTAACAACCTACAGAATGAGAGGGTCAATGACCCATGTGATCTCAACAACTCTCCCTAGGTTTGGTTTTGGCCCACTTGAGGATAAATACCTGGAACTCCCCACTAGTCAGACAGAAATGAAGAAGCCTTTCGGATGAGAGGTGAAACATCTTCAAGGATTTCAAGCAAGTCTAGTTGCCTTCTTTAGCACCTACGGATTACAATGACCTGGATGACTGAGAACCTTCACAGACATATGTCCAGAGAAGGTCTATGGTAACAATCTATGACAAATAAATGCCTGTTAGCTGTCTCAAGTGGTCTTCTGTGTCAAATGAACATCCATGTCAGTTATCTATCAAGAGAAGATCTGTCAAATGGAGGTCTTTGCCAGCATAACGGAATAAACAGGATATCCTGGGTCAACGAAACATGGTAAGAATAATGAGCCCAGTCTTCTACATCTCTGCATGAGTTCATGAGGGACCCTTTGAGTAAGCCTCAGGGTCACAACCTGGAATGTCATCCATGGGTCCACCTAAATCACCTGAGGACTAGCTGGGGGGAAACGAGAGTCTTCTGCATCTTTTTGCTGCCAGAGATGATGACGTATATTCAAGCGATGCGCCGCTAACCATCTCCCATATAGTGCATCACACGATTGCGAAGACCTTATCAACCTTGACGAGGATATGGTAGTGTGGTGTAGCAATTACGACATCCCTGTATAACCACATTACACAGTCATATGAACAAACGAGTATGCTGTGTACATTTTGGCTACCGTTTCTCACCAGAGTGCTTTAATTTGCGCCAGCAGCAGTAGTGCACATTGTTACTCTCACTCAGGATCTTTCTACTTTATTCTTCTTCTTGTTATTATTCTAATGTTTTTAGGATGCTATTTCTCCTTCAATTTTCAACCAATCATGACAAAATTTCACATGAAGAATACCTCTGGACTGAATTACGTTGCTATGACTTTTGGTGCTGATCTGGATCACTGAACCAGAATGATCCATAACAAACGGGCTTTTTTCATCACTAAATGTCATTCTCTATCTCTTACCATTCCGGATCTATCGGGTACGGTGACCAGACGTCCCAGTTTGTAAGAGCTAGTGCAAATCACTGTGACTTTAGTCACAGTATCCATCTAGTTATTTATTTCCTTTTTTTTCTTTCTCTGTTTATATGTTTTGATGTTTGTTCTGTGTTTGAATATTTTGGTCTCTTTGTCCGCTGGTTGTGGTGTAGCCCCAGACCCAGTCTTGAGCATCAGTTTCTTCAGGCCTTGGTCTGCCATGAGTGATGCATGTTCTGCTCGCTATGGACTGCAATGTGCTTGTTGTTCTGATCGACATTGGGGTTTCCCAGCACTCTGTGCGGTGATATTTCTGTGCTCGCTTTGTGGATCCATGGCACGGTGTTCCAAGCGCTGTTGCTTGGTGATATTGTGGTGGCTGTGCAGGCAGTGTGATACATATCTTTGTGTACCTTTCAGTGGGATGTGAGCAGCTACACCACTGTAGTTCCATCCTGACCACTTTTGGTGGACCCCCCCCGTTTGTTTTGCAATTGTAAAGCAACCATGGGTGTGAGAAAGGCACTATATAAGTTAAACTTATTATTATTTTGATTATTAGCTCATCCGGCCGACAGGTGATGAGTTTATGCCATCATGTGTTGGCCATTGTCTGTCCGACATCGTCCACATTTCACGAAAATCGTTTCTTCTCCCTCAATTCTTCACTGATTTTTATTCTTTTTGGAAGGAAGGTAGGTCTGCCTGGGATGCATATAGATAGCTTCTATCCAAATTTGCATAACTGCAATTGATAATGAAGATATGGAGTAATTAATCAATCCCTAAGGAGCAGTTTCCACACAAATTGCTTCATCTCCATCAATTATTCAGCAATTTTGATTTTTTTTCTGGCATGAAGGTAGGGGTACCTAGGGTGCATGGAACTTCTACCCAGATTTGCTTCATTACAATTATTAATGAAGTTATGGACTAATTAAGCCTTAATGAGCAGTTCAACAAAAATCACTTCTTCTCGATCAATTCCTTGCCATTTTAGATTCTTTCTGGCAAATAGGTCAGTATTCCTAGGCTGGATATACAGTGCTCAGCGTAACTGAGTACACCCCCTTTGAAAAGTAACATTTTAAACAATATCTCAATGAACGCAAAAAAAATCCAAAGTGTTGAAAAGACAAAGTTTAATATAACATCTGTTTAACTTATAACGGGAAAGTAAGGTTAATAATATAAACTTAGATTACACATTTTTCAGTTTTACTCAAATTAGGGTGGTGCAAAAATGAGTACACCCCACAACAAAAACTACTCCATCTAGTACTTTGTATGGCCTCCATGATTTTTAATGACAGCACCAAGTCTTCTAGGCATGGAATGAACAAGTTGGTGACATTTTGCAACATCAATCTTTTTTTCCATTCTTCAACAATGACCTCTTTTAGTGACTGGATGCTGGATGGAGAGTGATGCTCAACTTGTCTCTTCAGAATTCCCCATAGGTGTTCGATTGGGTTCAGATCAGGAGACGTACTTGGCCACTGAATCACTTTCACCCTGTTCTTCTTCAGAAATCCAACAGTGGCCTTAGATGTGTGTTTAGTCATGTTGGAAAAGTGCACGACGACCAAGGGCACGGAGTGATGGTAGCATCTTCTCTTTCAGTATAGAGCAATACATCTGTGAATTCATGATGCCATCAATGAAATGCAGCTCCCCAACACCAGCAGCACTCATGCAGCCCCACATAAGGATGCTGCCACCACCATGTTTCACTGTAGATACCATGTATTTTTCTTTCTATTCCTCACCTTTGCGACGCCATACAGTTTTGAGGCCATCAGTTCCAAAAACATTTATCTTGGTCTCATCACTCCAGAGTATAGAGTCCCAGTAGTCTTCATCTTTGTCAGCATGGGCCCTGGCAAACTCTAGGCGGGCTTTTGTGTGCCTGGGCTTTAGGAGAGGCTTTTTTCGTGGACGGCATCCATGCATGCCATTCCTCTGCAGCGTACACCATATTGTGTCACAGGAAATAGTCACCCCAGTTTGGCTTTCTACTTCTTTAGGTAACTGCAGTGAACTTGCATGCCGATTTTCTTCAACCCTTCTCATCAGAAGACGCTCCTGTCGAGGTGTTAACTTCTGTGGACGACCTGGACGGCTCTGTGAGATGGTTGCAGTTCCATCTTTCTTAACTTTTTGTACCACTTTTGCTACAGTATTCTGACTGATAAGTAAAGCTTTGCTGATCTTCTTGTAGCCTTCACCTTTGTGGTGGAAATAAATTATTTTCTTTGGGGAATTCTGAAGAGACAAGTTGAGCATCACTTTCCATCCAGCATCCAGTCACTAAAATAGGTCATTGTTGAAGAATGGAAAAAGGTTGATGTTGCAAAATGTCACCAACTTGTTCATTCCATGCCTAGAAGACTTGGTGCTGTCATTAAAAATCATGGAGGCCATACAAAGTACTAGATGTAGTAGTTTTTGTTGTGGGGTGTACTCATTTTTGCACCACCCTAATTTGAGTAAAACTGAAAAATGTGTAATCTAAGTTTATATTATTAACCTTACTTTCCTGTTATAAGTTAAACAGATGTTATATTAAACTTTGTCTTTTCAACACTTTGGAAATTGTTTGTGTTCATTGAGATATTGTTTAAAATGTTACTTTTCAAAGGGGGTGCACTCATTTACGCTCAGCACTGTAGCTTCTATATAATAGCTTGTATATAGTGTATAGAGCTTGCAACATTTATTGTGCAAAGTGGTCCACTTTAGATCCTTCCTTCTGGATTAGACTGGGCCGGAGTGAGCTACACCCTCATTGACAGTTTTGATGTTGTTATTATTATTATTATTATTATTATCATTATTATTATTATTATTATCAACCTGAAGTTGACCGTTTTCCTATAACAAGAGTTAGAGAGTTACAACCCCGATTCCAAAAAAGTTGGGACAAAGTACAAATTGTAAATAAAAACGGAATGCAATGATGTGGAAGTTTCAAATTCCATATTTTCTTCAGAACAGAACTTAGATGACATATCAAATGTTTAAACTGAGAAAATGTATAATTTAAAGAGAAAAAATAGGTGATTTTAAATTTCATGACAACAACACATCTCAAAAAAATTGGGACAAGGCCATGTTTACCACTGTGAGACATCCCCTTTTCTCTTTACAACAGTCTGTAAACGTCTGGGGACTGAGGAGACAAGTTGCTAAAGTTTAGGGATAGGAATGTTAACCCATTCTTGTCTAATGTAGGATTCTAGTTGCTCAACTGTTTTAGGTCTTTTTTGTTGTATCTTCCGTTTTATGATGCGCCAAATGTTTTCTATGGGTGAAAGATCTGGACTGCAGGCTGGCCAGTTCAGTACCCGGACCCTTCTTCTATGGAGCCATGATGCTGTAATTGATGCAGTATGTGGTTTGGCATTGTCATGTTGGAAAATGCAAGGTCTTCCCTGAAAGAGATGTCGTCTGGATGGGAGCATATGTTGCTCTAGAACCTGGATATACCTTTCAGCATTGATGGTGTCTTTCCAGATGTGTAAGCTGCCCATGCCACACGCACTAATGCAACCCCATACCATCAGAGATGCAGGTTTTTGAACTGAGCGCTGATAACAACTTGGGTCGTCCTTCTCCTCTTTAGTCCGAATGACACGGCGTCCCTGATTTCCATAAAGAACTTCAAATTTTGATTCGTCTGACCACAGAACAGTTTTCCACTTTGCCACAGTCCATTTTAAATGAGCCTTGGCCCAGAGAAGACGTCTGCGCTTCTGGATCATGTTTAGATACGGCTTCTTCTTTGAACTATAGAGTTTTAGCTGGCAACGGCGGATGGCACGGTGAATTGTGTTCACAGATAATGTTCTCTGGAAATATTCCTGAGCCCATTTTGTGATTTCCAATACAGAAGCATGCCTGTATGTGATGCAGTGCCGTCTAAGGGCCCGAAGATCACGGGCACCCAGTATGGTTTTCCGGCCTTGACCTTTATGCACAGAGATTCTTCCAGATTCTCTGAATCTTTTGATGATATTATGCACTGTAGATGATGATATGTTCAAACTCTTTGCAGTTTTACACTGTCGAACTCCTTTCTGATATTGCTCCACTATTTGCTGGCGCAGAATTAGGGGGATTGGTGATCCTCTTCCCATCTTTACTTCTGAGAGCCGCTGCCACTCCAAGATGCTCTTTTTATACCCAGTCATGTTAATGACCTATTGCCAATTGACCTAATGAGTTGCAATTTGGTCCTCCAGCTGTTCCTTTTTTGTACCTTTAACTTTTCCAGCCTCTTATTGCCCCTGTCCCAACTTTTTTGAGATGTGTTGCTGTCATGAAATTTCAAATGAGCCAATATTTGGCATGCAATTTCAAAATGTCTCACTTTCGACATTTGATATGTTGTCTATGTTCTATTGTGAATACAATATCAGTTTTTGAGATTTGTAAATTATTGCATTCCATTTTTATTTACAATTTGTACTTTGTCCCAACTTTTTTGGAATCGGGGTTGTACATTATCAGTCTCCTAGTGTAATGATGTGGTACATCCACTGTACGAGTCCCTGTGAATGAGCTGTTACTATAGAAACTATAACGTATTCGAACAAGCGCATTAATATAAACCTGTGCCATGTGGCTGCTCAAGCTGCTAGATTTATAGAAAATGATCGAGAACTCAACAAGTATGTGGTAAACATTCTAAAATATTTATGACCGCTTTCAAAATCAAGATAAACATACACCAGGGCTAAATTATCCTTGCAAAGAAATACACTGCGATAAATTACAGCATGTGTCTGTTATTGAGACGAAGCAGAGAAATACACGCCCTGTTGTCAACACTTTTATCCTAATCTTAAAAGCATGCCTCTTTGTGATGATCACGGATTTCACAGAACAGTTTCCTTCCACCTGGAAGTGTCACAACAACACATGATGCAACAGTCGTGCAATGGCGTTACTTTTCTTTTCGCTCTCCCATGATAAAGCACCTCTGGCTCCACGTCCATTTATTTACAGAAAGGTTTTGCACAGCCCAGTCACATTACTCACATATTTGTAATAACTATTCCGTTGCTGTGCTGCTGATAAAGTCATCTGTTTTCTCAAAGCCTAATCTTACGCTGTTAATTACGTTGAAGGGAATGACAGCTGTAGGCTGAGATTTGTTCAAGATCCCCAAAGAGCAATTAGGAACTGACAATAAAACATAAAATATAAGGGATGGGAAAGTGTTAAATCTGATGTCTGTGGTGTAAAAAAGTAATATTTAGATGTTCAGTCGTCGAGGATAATGTCTCAACAAATGGCAAGTCATGTCAGAAATAATTTAAAAAATACAGCATATGTTAAATTACCACTGGGAGTTATCAGTTTCATAAGAAATGCACATTTTTGAAACTGTTGATACTTACAAAATAATAATAATAATAATAATAATAATAATAATAATAATAATAATAATCAGAAATTAGATACACGAGGATCTACAGCTCCGGAGGCAGAAGGTGAAGGAAATATTAGATTCAAAATTGCAGTTTCAAAAGTGCACCGCCTCCATAACAAGCTGTCTGTGTGGTATGAAAGAAGTCCTTCTTGATAGAAACTTAACAAAAATGCAACCTCTGAACTCCACCAAGAATCAGTCGAGTTATAACAGAAATTAAAATTTAATAGCCATGAACACCAAGAATAGATAACCGTATACACCCCAAGTATGCAGGTGGGTTCTTGCAGTGGCGAACCGTTACTTTTAGAGCTGGGACTTGAGCTAAGACAAAACTTACCCAGACACCAAAAAAAAACAACAGGGCAAAGGATTTTGCAAGTAATTAGCGGCAGGCTGCCAGGTCGCTCCGTTGTGTATAGTTGTCGATGTTGATTTTAAAAGTAACTCAGTAAATTACACAGGGAAATGAATACTCAAGTCTGGTGAAAAATACTGTAGCGAGCGTGCAGTGTGGAAGAAGAGTCTGGAGACAGAAATCTTAGTTTCTCAGTTGTTAGCCTGTGCTACTTGCTCTCTATAGCACTGGCTTGACCGCTTTATTAGCATTCACTAACACTACTGATGAACGCTACACCAGCTGGAAGGTGACTTCACTGCTGCGCTGATGGTGCTGACTTGCGGTTCAGCTCACGTTGGCCTTCGAGAAGGCTGAGGGCAATACATTTTTGGTCCCTCACACTATAAATCAATATCTGATTGGTTAAATCATCTGTCACTTCCTACATAAACATACCGTACACTGCCATGGCCTTCTGTCCCGGTAATGAAGTCCTAACCAGTGAGTGAGCAGCTCTAAACTCTTCTCAGCCTGGAGACAACAAACAAAAACATCTCACTGGATAACTCGATTTTAATGTTTTCAGGACGGTAACCCTTTCATTTCTGAAGCACATTTGATTGAAAATGAGGCCGAATTAGAAGAGAATAATTATAATGAAATTATGAAAGAATGAAATAAATTAAATGTAACAATTGAAATGCTGATATGTTTGGGGCTTCTCTGAAGGTCTAGAAGACCCTGATGGTTCCCTGCTTTTTTTTCCGTTTCCGGTTGAGAGTACGTCGTGCGCGTTCTGGCTGCCGCTTCTCACCGGAGCTTTTTTGGGGTTTTTTATTTCTTTTTCTATTTTTTTTTCTGTGTTTGTGTAGTTTGATGAGTGTTTTGTCCACCGGTTGTGGTGTAGCTCCAGACCTAGTTTTGGGCGTCGGTTCCCTCCAGGCCTTGGTTTGCCGTGGGTGATGCCTGTGCTCCCAGCTGTGGACTGCAGTGAGCTCGTTGCTCATTTTACATCATGGTTGTCCAGCGCTCTGTGCTTTAACGCTTGGCGTGATGTTCCGAGCGATGTTGCTTGGTGGTGTCGCGGCAGCTGTGCAGGCGGTTTGGGACACACCAGCGCTTTGCGTGGCGGAGCTTCTCTGCTCGCTTTGTGGATCCATGGCGTGGTGTTCTGAGCGATGTTGCTGATGGCGTCGCGGCGGCGGTGCTGAAGATGTGGGACTTGTTTTCATGCACCTTTTGGTGGGACTGTGGCTGCTACACCACGGGAATTACATCCTGACCCTACTTGGTGGACTTTTTACTTTTTATTTTTTATTTATTTATTTTTTTCTTTGTCTACTATTGTAAAGCGTCCTTGGGTTTCTTGAAAGGTGCTATATAAATTTAACTTATTATTATTATTATTATTATAATGTTATCATATTAGCCATGATTAGCCAGTGATGGCAAATTTATAATGCTAACCTCCTTCCTAAGATGTTGCCTAATTTTGAGTTAATTACAACTTTTTTGTGGCTTCTTGACAACAAATAAACATTGCTGAGCTGTGTGCCTTTAATGTTTCATGATGATCTTACACAGGCAATATATCAAATTGACGGTTGTGCTCGGACACTTTCTGACAATTTATGGCCAAACATTCTGACAACTTACTCTGGAGCTTGTTTCTGGTCATTGTTGTAGTTGCACATCACTTTCTCAGAAAAATGAGGTTCATTCCATGGCCTAAAGGTTACAGAAGTAGCTTTGGGACCAAAAGGTCACTGGTTTGATTCCCTTGACCAGCAGAAATGACCTTGAGCAAGGCACTTAATGCCAACTAACCCCCATGAAATTAAATATAACATTTGAAATGCTGATATGTTTGGGCCTTCTCTGAAGGCCCTGATGGATCCCCTCTGGGTTCTTGATGCTGTGGAGTTGTTTTGCAGCTGGTAGTTCAGGCGCTATTGTGATGACAGAGAGCATGAATTCTGCCAAGACATTTAGCCCAAATCCCAGTTGTCTCTGCCAGGAGGTTACAATTTGACCATCAATTGATCTTTCAAAATAATGAGCTGAAACTTATTCCCAAGCCATGCAACAAGAAGCAAATACATTATTTAGATTGAACAGATGATATTTTCAAAACAGATACAAGTACAGAAAATGCATTATTAATTTGCACTAGAAGTGGTAGCGCGGCGGCACGGTGGTGTAGTGGTTAGCACTGTCGCCTCACAACAAGAAGGTCCAGGTTCGAGCCCCGTGGCCGGCGAGGGCCTTTCTGTGTGGAGTTTGCATGTTCTCCCCCTGTCCGCATGGGTTTCCCCCGGGTGCTCCGGTTTCCCCCACAGTCCAAAGACATGCAGGTTAGGTTAACTGGTGACTCTAAATTGACCGTAGGTGTGAATGAGAGTGTGAATGGTTGTCTGTGTCTGTGTGTCAGCCCTGTGATGACCTGGCGACTTGTCCAGGGTGTACCCCGCCTTTCGCCCGTAGTCAGCTGGGATAGGCTCCAGCTTGCCTGCGACCCTGTAGAACAGGATAAAGCGGCTAGAGATAATGAGATGAGATGCGCAAATTGGCGCTCTCACTCAGGATCTTTCTACTTTCTTCTCCTCCTCCTTCTTATTATTATTATCCAAACATTTTTAGGATGCCATTTCTCCCTCAGGTTTTAACCAAGCCTCACCAAATTTCACATCTGGACTGAATTACATTGCTATGAATTTTGGAGCTGATCTGGATCACTGATCCAGAATGATCCATGAAGAACAGGCTTTTTTTCCAATCACTTATAACTCTGTCAATTTTCATGATTTTTCTCATCTCATTATCTCTAGCCGCTTTATCCTTCTACAGGGTCGCAGGCAAGCTGGAGCCTATCCCAGCTGACTACGGGCAAAAGGCGGGGTTCACCCTGGACAAGTCACCAGGTCATCACAGGGCTGACACATAGACACAGACAACCATTCACACTCACATTCACACCTACGGTCAATTTAGAGTCACCAGTTAACCTAACCTGCATGTCTTTGGACTGTGGGGGAAACCGGAGCACCCGGAGGAAACCCACGCGGACACGGGGAGAACATGCAAACTCCACACAGAAAGGCCCTCACCGGCCACAGGGCTCGAACCCGGACCTTCTTGCTGTGAGGCGACAGCGCTAACCACTACACCACCGTGCCGCCCTTCATGATTTTTTCAATCAGTTTTTTGTTTTTTTCAGCAAAATGACCTTCACCTTGATGTTCAACTGACGAAGGTCAACTAGAGCAAATTACCATGACTTTAGTCACAGTCTCCATCAAGTGATTATTATTGTTGTTGTTTTTTCCCTTTTTTTTTTTAATTCAAAAACTTGCCAGAAAGGTTCACAGGGTGCCAGGTTGAGATTAGGTCCTGTCGGAACTGGGATTCACATGAGTAGGAAGGTTTATCTTCATGCAGAGGCACGAGAGTGGTCAGATACAAAGTTTGGAAGACAGCCCATTTGAAAGACCACATCCATGAACATGATTGCACTGCATGATGGGTTTACAGCAAGGTGATGGTGGTTTAATTGAAGCTACTGCTGTAATTTATGTATTCTGTTGAAAAAATATCATTGGCATGAGTATCTCTAATTGAGATCAGTTGGGAACTGGAGTGATGTAGCTGAGTTTGAGGAACTGTCAGACCTGAGGACATTGTGGTCAGATTAATCAATTATTTAGCTATAATGTGTATCCATCATGGGGAAGCTGGAGTCAATCTCAGCTGAATCCAGGTGAAATTGATCATATGGCTCACACAGAGATGAACAACCATTCGCACTCACCATGCTGTCTTTGGACTGTGGGAGGAAACTGGAGCACCCGGAGGAAACCTACACACATGGGAAGAACATTTAAAACACCACACAGAAAAGCTCCAGTTGGCTGCAAGGTTCGAACCCGAATCTAAACCGCCTCGCTGTGAGGTGACAGTGTTGACCACTCCACCACCATGCCAACATAACATCTGGTCCATCTCATCTCATCTCATCTCATTATCTGTAGCCGCTTTATCCTGTTCTACAGGGTCGCAGGCAAGCTGGAGCCTATCCCAGCTGACTACGGGCGAAAGGCGGGGTACACCCTGGACAAGTCGCCAGGTCATCACAGGGCTGACACATAGACACAGACAACCATTCACACTCACATTCACACCTACGCTCAATTTAGAGTCACCAGTTAACCTAACCTGCATGTCTTTGGACTGTGGGGGAAACCGGAGCACCAGGAGGAAACCCACGCGGACACGGGGAGAACATGCAAACTCCGCACAGAAAGGCCCTCGTCGGCCACGGGGCTCGAACCCGGACCTTCTTGCTGTGAGGCGACAGCGCTAACCACTACACCACCGTGCCGCCCCCACATCTGGTCCAATTCATGTTTAATAAAAAATAATAATAAGGCCATGCCCACACAGAGTTTTCTATCTGAGCACAAAAAGAGAGAGTTTTTTGTCATCATTCTAGCCATATACAAGTGTCCAGTAGAACAAAATGGCATTCTCCAAGGCCTTGGTGAAACATTGCAGAGGTCACACAATACAGTGTACACAAATGACAACATGTAGTGCAAACTTTAAGGGAGATATAGTGGCAGTGCACAACAGACAATAAAGAACAGAACAATGGGAAAACACAATAAATACTAAGGACATTAATGGTTTAGAGTCAGTGGTATGTGCTGAGTCACCCAGTGTTGTAGTCAAGTCACTAAACCTCGAGTCTGAGTCCAGTCTCGAGTCCCTAGTGTTCAAGTCCGAGTCAAGTCCAAGTCATTAAAGAAAATTTTGAGTCAAGTCCACTATTGATCTGAGTCAAGTCCGAGAACAAGACTCCAACCACACCATCTGATGGTGGCTGTTGCTGCCTTTGTACTGTGAGTTGGCCTAGTGGTTAGCGTGTCTGCCTATCAATCGAGAGATTGCGAGTTCTACTCAAGGTCGGGTCATACCAAAGACCATCATAAAAATGGTACCTACTGCCGTCTGGCAAGGCACGCTGCAATACAGATGCAAGTGGGGAGTCAAGCTCTTGTGGTTACCAGAGGACTAGCCCCCCACTGTAACCCTAGCTATGTAATATCTGAGGGCTACAGAAACAGGGATCGGCACCGCCCTATCCGCCACATGGCATAGGAAGGACTTTGTTGCTGCGTCTCTGCTACCGTGTTGGACTAATGAAAGAAAGAAAGAAAGAAAGCACAACTTTATTCATCACACACTTGTCAAATTTCCTCTCTGCATTGAACCCATCTGAAGCAGTGAAAACACACACGCATGCTCAATGAGCACGCACACACACCCAGAGCAGTGGGCAGCCATGCTAACAGCGCCCAGGGAGCAGCTGGAAGTTAGGTGCCTCACTCAAGGGCACCTCAGCCCAAGGCCATCCCATATTAACCTAACCGCATGTCTTTGAACTGTGGGGGAAACCGGAGCACCCGGAGGAAACCCACACAGACACGGGGAGAACATGCAAACTCCACACAGAAAGGCCCTCGCCGGCCACTGGGCTCAAACCCAGAACCTTCTTGCTGTGAGGCAACCATGCTAACCACTTACACCACCATGCCGCCCAATGTTACTGCTCGACTGCCCCATTATAGTTAATAGGCTACAGATAAAAAGCTTGTTCATCGCTCAGCAAGCCCCGCCCACCATCAACAGGGCAAGTAACATGAGAGAGGGTTAGCACTAGCTAGGTCATCAGTCAGCAAGCCCCGCCCACCATCAACAGGGCAAGTAACATGAGAGAGGGTTAACACTAGCTAGGTCATCAGTCAGCAAGCAAGCCCCGCTATCAACAGAGCGATGAACATAGCGTGTCACTTCCTTCTCTGGGGGGAGTCTTGCAAATAACGATTGAAGTTTGAGGTTGTCCCTGTCGTCTCCTTGATAGTTCTTCTACAAATGGAACACATAGCAGTGCATTTTTTTCCCACTTCACGAGAACTCCATATAAGCAAAGTGGACAATCCTAGGGCGTTCTCTCCAGGCATTTTAGCGCCATTAACATTAGTTTGTTCCTGAACATCATGTATGAACAGGTGAATGTGCATTCTCTTGCATGAAACTAGCATAAAAATTAATGTAGATATGAATATCTTATGCCAAATTATTATGGCATGTTACAAAAAATAAAGAAAAAATTCTGAGTCCTCGTCTCCAATTTACGAGTCCGAATGCAGTTAATGTACGTGTCCGAGTCCATGTCCTAGTCATCAGTGCTCAAGTCCAAGTCGAGTCCGAGTTCTGGACTTGAGTACTACAAGCCTGGTGGTGATTTGGACATAATCCCCACTAGCAGCATAGATGTAACTGAGTTATAGAAATAACATGACAGTGATGTAACTTATAAGTAATATTCTTTACAGAGAAAATGGCATTGTGTTGCACATCTAGAACACCCAAATCAAACAAGAAATGGTTGTGGGAACAAAAACAAATGTTTTCCAATGACTGTCTCAGTCTCTGGATTTAAACCCGGTTATAAACCTGAAGAGGGTGTCCATGTGCACAATCCTGGATATAAAAAAGATTAAAATGTCCAGCATGAAGGAGTGTCTCCAACTTTCCAACACAGCAAGAAGGTTAGTATCGTCATTCTCTTCAGGGAAAGCTCAAGAGACTGTAGTAATAAAACTATACATTGCTCTTATACATTTAATCTTTAAGGATATCGCACTTGCAGTTTATCCTTTATCAGTATATTCTTTCTTCGTGATATCTAGCATTCTGGAGTTGAAGTGATGTATTAATATACAGGTACACCTCCGTGTGTGTGTATGTGTGTGTACAAAGCAAAAGAGCCGACACCACATACGGTATGCATGTGTTGGAGTGTGTGTATACAAGTACAAGCGTTTTCTTGACTGATCATAAGTGAAAGCATCGCCCCTGAAGAAAGGCTCATTAAACACTCATGATAAATCCCCTCCCCTGAGCCCTGCACTTCCTGTCCCATTGACTTCGTCATGCCAATCGTCTACATCCACATTATCTCATCCATAAAGCCACACTTAATTCAGCAACTGATTACAATTCCATCCTTTCATTTTGTTTCGGATTTATATGAATGTCTTTGCCCATAGTAACATTTTCTTGGCATGGATATTTAGCTCCAGTTTGGATCTTTTACCCGCAATTTACACGAAGTAAAACCTACAGGGTATTCCAATGGACTATATGCCCAGTAGAATGGCAATGGAAGTGCTTTTCTTGGACTTTAATGATGTCTGACAAGGTTAGCCTGCAATATGTGCTCTAGTTTCATCAGAATTAAAATATCGGCACCCTTGGATTTCATTGGGTTGCTTGCTACAGGAAACAAACTGGCTGTGTCTGATACTCAAGAGTAAACCCTACACTCTTACAAGATACCAAACTGTACTTTTCCTTGGTAAGGGTCGTTCCATCAAGAACACATCTTTTAGATCTTTAGTATGCATCCTGCACTTAAAACTGTGAATATAATATACCTTTAAAATGTGCATAACAAGACTTTGCAGACTAGTGATGTACATTTAAAGCTTTACTATAAAAGTGAAATAAAATGATGCAAATCAAAGGTACAAGAGATGGACCTTTGGTACCATGCGAGTGACAAAAGTACAGTTCGGTACCTTTATTTCTGAGAATGTAAGGCAAAGTATTGAGTATGGTGGTGAAAAACCAAACCAAAGCCAAGGGTGCCAATATTTTTAACAAACAAATAAATATAGCCACAATTGCGATGAATGGCCCAAGCACCTCCAGTTTACCAAATCTGGCATGAATCCAACAAACTGCCTAGGAGGAGAACATCAAAATGTAATACGTTTGTAAATCAAAACGTACAAAACCAAAAAGAACTCACTTCCTGTTGAGTATGGCTAATACAATGTACAGTATATTACAATTTTGTTTGTCTTGGGGCACCCCACACACCTCTCAAATTTGACATGGATAGGTGAAACTATATACCGGGCAAAAGCTTCAAGGTCATGTGGGGGTGCTATGAAGTCCCTCGGACACACTTGGAGCCAAGCCTCTATCCTTGAGTATTGGTGGCCAGGACTGATGTGTGTACAAAATTTCATGAGTTTTTGCCTATAGGAACCACCTCAAAAATGGCCAAGTCTTGAAGAAGAAGAAGAAGAAGAAGAAGAAGAAGAAGAAGAAGAAGAGGAAAAAGAAGAAGAATATAATAAGAATCATTAGGAGAACAATAGGGCATTGCACTTTGGTACAATGCCCTTTGGTAGACACCAGAGGCTGCGCACCTCCAGTGCTCAGGCCCTAAAGATCCTCTATCAGGGGGCAGATAGTTGTGGATTTGATTTCGCATCCATAAAGCACCTTGGCATTTGTCGTGCCATGACAGTATCAAGAGATCAGAACCTGGGTATTGTGAAAATATGTCCAGGTGAGATGCACTCTCAATGCTAATTTAGTTACCTCCAGAAAAGAATGGCCAGATTTCGACAGGTTTACATGATACTGAGGCATTCGTCATCCAGGAAACGGTCACAGATGACTCCACACTTGACGTTCCCTCTCACGTTATTGCAAAACAACAGCTTTGTTTGGTTAGCCTGAAGGGAAAGTGGAGGACAAGTGAGTCACGTACGTCGTGATATGGACTGCGGATGGATGATAGTATTGGTCATATTAATATTCATTTCTGTCTGAGCTTTGGCCACGCCCTGGCAGACATGGTGTGAAATGTGGTGAAATCTAAAGAGCTGAAAAGAAATGTGAAAAAGAGAACAAGAGAGAGTGAAAAGGACAGAGAGACAGAGGGAGTGGGACATAGAGGGCCATTCATTTGCCCTCGCCACTCAGGATGGATGTGTCCCATCACGCAGCTCAATCAGCCGACCAATGATTCATTTCACAGACACTTGGGTAATTATAGGAGTCGACTCCTCACCAACAGGACGAAACTGCGATATATATATGAGAGAGAGAGACAGAGAGTTGTACAAGGACAGTGAGAAAGAGAATACCAAGCACAAGAGGACAACTGCAATAGAAAAGACATGACACACGGATAATGGAGGAGGCAACAACAATAAAGCAATAGAGTGACTAATAAACTCTTGGTCTTGAAACAGATAATGGCTGGGTTTTAATAAAAAAAAGTCAGATTACCATGTTGTCGTTACCACGATACATGGCCATTTTCTAATCTTATCTGCTTCACATGCTCTGTAAAAGATTGAAAAATGCAAAATAATTGAGGAGAGAATGAGGAGGAAATTGGCAGATGATGAGGGAGAGATGGAGAAACAAAGACAAAGAGAAAAAGCAGGAAGTGCAGAGAGGCGGGTGGGTGAGAGACGGGGACGTCGAGACGGCAGGGTGGGAGACTGGCAAGATTTAAAGCTATTTCAAGTGTAAAAGCGCCCCCTGTTGGTCCTCACTGCACACGTTTAATAAGATGGTCTGAAGTTATGAATTGCTTTCGATGGCCAGAGACAGAAAAGGCCAGTGTTATGTAGTATGTTTGCTTACACTCCTATTTCAGCTATTTTTTTTTCAGATGCATCATGGGATCATAACTGTATATGTGTGAGAGAGAGAGAGAGAGAGAGAGAGAGAGAGAGAGAACTTTGTCATTGCAAACTGCAATCCAGGCAACGAGTGCAAATACGTTCAAGGATTTTATATAAAAAAAAGCAGTGGTATATATACTCACGAATAAGTAAATAAAT
Source organism: Neoarius graeffei (assembly GCF_027579695.1). NCBI lineage: Eukaryota > Metazoa > Chordata > Actinopteri > Siluriformes > Ariidae > Neoarius > Neoarius graeffei. The sequence goes on along the minus strand of NC_083585.1, from coordinate 58,043,938 downwards.
ATGGTGGTTTTATGGACATTGCAGTTTTTCAAGATGCTCTGAATAGTACAAGAGCAGTTTTACAGGATCTGAGGGGACACATGGAGTTTCTTTAGTCTCACCACAACGTTAATGCACTGATGTGCTTCTGTGATCAGGTTCGAGGTGTTCAGGGACATCAGAAATGTGGACACTCGGGAATTTAAAATCTGAGACACGTTTAACTTCCGTCCTGTTCAAGTAAACAGAGGTGTAGAGCTTTTAGCTGAAGTGTTTACGATGTTTGTTCCTTTGTTTTAGTAAGATCTGGTAACTAGACTTCTCCAAGTACTTCTGTCTTTCCATCTTTCCTGCTTTCTTCTATTCTTTGCCATTCTGTTTGCATGAATGGCCATCAACAACCACTCTCCATTTGTCCTGGTCTTGGGCGATCTTCTCCAGTTCCCTCCAGGTGTGCCCTGCTTTTGTCACCTCCGTCTCTCGGTCCCTGTGCCAGTTGTTCCGTGGTCTTCCTCATTTTGGGCGGCATGGTGGTGTAGCGGTTAGCACTGTTGCCTCACAGCAAGAATATTCTGGGTCCAAGCGCAGTGGCTGATGGGGGCCTTCTTACCTTCTTTCCATTTGTATCTCTATTTCCTTTTTTCTTTTCTACTTTCTTCCCCCCTTGCTTTTCTCTCTGTCTTTCTGCATTTCCTTCTCTCCATTATTTCCTTGCCCCTTACCATGGTTTTAATTCCTTCCATATTTTATCCTTTCTTTCCGTATTTCCATTTCCTTCCATTTTTCTGTATTCCTTTGTTCACTTTCTTCTTGTCACATTCCTTTCTTTCCGTATTCTGTACTTTCTTTTCTTCTTTCCTTTGACATTTTCCCCTTCCTTCTTTCCATATTGCTCACTTTCCTTCCCTTTTTTTCATATTCCTTCTTGCCATGTTTCCATTATTCCTTCTTTCTTTTTCCCTTGCCCTTTTGTCTATCTTTTGGCATTTCCTTCTTTTGGGATATCCTTACTTACTTCCTTAAGCCCATAGCCCCTTGTGGGGCAAACTCCATCAACAACCATTCTCCATCTGTCCTGGTCTTGGGCAATCTTCTCCAGTTCCCTCCAGTTGTGCCCTGTTTTTGTCACCGCCGTCTCTTGGTCCCTGCGCCAGCTGTTCTGTGGCCTTCCTTGTTTCGGGTGGCACGGTGGTGTAGTGGTTAGCACTGTCACCTCACAGCAAGAAGGTTCTGGGTTTGAGCGCAGTGGCTGACGGGGGCCTTTCTGTGTGGAGTTTGCATGTTCTCCCTGTATCTGTGTGGGTTTCCTCCGGGTGCTCTGCTTTCCCCCACAGGCCAAAAGACATGCAGGTTGGGTTAACATGGGGAGGCCTTAGGCTGAGGTGCCTTTGAGTGAGGCCCCTACCCCCTGACTGCTCCCCGGCACTGCAGCATAGCTGCCCACTGATCTGGGTATGTGTGTGTGCATGTGTGTGTTCGCTACTTCAGAGGGGTTTAATGCAGAGAGGAATTTCAACAAGTATATGTGTGATGAATAAAGTAGTTCTTCTTTCCTCGTTCCCTGGGGAATCCATGTCAGGGCCCTCCTGGTGATGTTGTTTGGAGCCTTCCTTAGGGTGTGTCCCAGCCATCTCCATTTCCTTTGCCGGATGTCTGTCTCCACTGGTTCTTGTTCCGTCATCTCCCACAATGCATCATTGCTGATCTTCTGTGGCCAGTAGATGTTCAGTCTCCATCAGTCTCCACCTCTGTTGTCGGAGATATCTTTGGGATTTCCTACTCTCCATGATTTCTTTCCATAATCTCCATCTTTCCTTCCCCTTTACTATATTTTTTCATTACTTCCATATTTTTTTCTTTCTGTATTTCCAATTTCCTTTCCTTCCATCTTTCTGTATTCCTTTTTCCTTTCTTCTCATCACGTTCCCTTCTTTCCTCCCTTTCTCCATGTTCATTTTGTTCCTACTTTCTTTCCTGCTGTGCTTGCCTTATCTTCTTGACATGTTTCCATCATTCCTTCCTTCTTTTTTCTTGTCTGTCTGCAATTCCTTCTTTTGGGATTTTCTATTCTGCATTATTTCTTTCCATCATGTCCTTCTTTCCTTCACCTTACCATATTTTCCTTTCCTTCTTCTCTTTCTTCCTGTTACATTCCCTTCTTTCCTCCTTTTTTCCATATTATTCAGTTTCTTTCATTCTTTCTTTCCATATTCCTCTTGCATTTCCTTCTTTGCTTGTCTTACCTTCTTTCCATATTTCTATCATTCCTTCCTCCTTTTTTTCTTTTTCTCTCTCTCACAAGGACATTCCACATTAATCAGGGTCCGTGTTTACAATGTGAATGTGTCAGATGTAACCAAAAGGCTCATGTTATTATAACTTTAATAACTTTCACAGCCCTGCAGTTTATGGTTGTTGCTTTGTTTTTTTTTGTTTTTTTTTTGCATTGCTGGAGGAACAGAAGGGATCATTAGTATTGATCATGATAACAGTGATAAATGCCTGTACTTTATAACCAGCTGTGCTGATCTGTACGTCATGGCAGTCATGTATGTACGAGCTGCAGGATTGTAACGAGTGGCCATTGATTTTAGTGCCGTTAGTCACCGATTCATGACAGTGAAATATTCATGACGGGGGGCTTGTTAAAGATCGAGCTAACAGACTAATTCAGTTCGCTGGACTGTTTAGCCATCGATTGTGCCACTGTAGAGAAAACAAGACAGCCATTAAAGCAGACACTACTCTTCCCCGGCCCTGTGGAGAGCACAGCATCTGCATAACGCTGCACTTTCATTTATATCACATCTTCTGGCTGCAGAACATGACAAGGTCAGCAGCGCCGCTTTACCTCCATGGCCCAGATAAGACCTGCATTTTTAAAAAAAATAAAAATAAATCCCTATTCTGGATAAAAACAAATACCGTCTCAAAGCAGATTAAAACAGAAAGAAAGAAAGAAAGAAAGAAAGAAAGAAAGAAAGAAAGAAAGAAAGAAAGAAAGAAAGAAACTGTAGATGACATTTCAGATGATGTTAGAGATTATACTGTAGATGATGTTTCAGATTATACTTTAGATTATACTTAAAGCCTCATTCACAACCCGCCATACGTGCTGCTACGGGCGGTCTACACTAAAAAATTTGGCAAAACCATGCTTGAGACTTGCGTGACACTTGCGTGTGTTCAGCGCCGTAGAAGGTCGTAGACTGTCCATGGAGACTTTTGGTCCTGCACATGCAAATTCTACAGGTCTTGCGACAAATCAAGAACACGTACACTACGTACAGGACCCATACTCCTTTTGTATGCCTGAACCAAGTCAGCAGCATGGCTAGTAGGGGCTTTTTGTGATGACAGTAAGACGCATGAGCGATGCACGATCATTGTACGAGTGACGTGCCTTAAGTATTCGACACTTTGTGCGGCCCGCAAGACAGACGTACATCTCATTTTCTACCTCCATGTGCGGCTTGCATGCAGCGCACATGGCCTGCACGTGACATGAGGGGCAAGACTCTGGGTCTATACCAGACCTGGGCATTTTACGACCCGCGGGCCGCATCCGGCCCTTTGGTTCATTCTGACCGGCCCGCGTAAGGTTAATTAGAAATTACAAAATAAACATTTTCTAATTTTACCTCATGCATGGACTGAATGTGCATTGCTTTTATTTTGAAGTTGTGTTCAACAAAAACGCAATGCGCGCGACATGAACATGAAATCCCACGAAACCTAATCCCGCGATAACTACTTCCGTAATTTGTCCAGACCAACCACAAACTTGTACGTCATCCTTCAAACGGTCCAGCCAATCACATAGTGTGACGTCACCAGCAGGCGCCGGAGCCCGAGCCGATCTGTAGATCTGATCCCTACACCGAATCGACATTGTTGCGAGCAGGTCACAAGACGACTTTAGCCCCCAAAATGTCCGCAAAAAGAAGAAAGGTAGATGCCGAATGCAGGGCTTTCAACAAAACACGGACTGCTAAGTATTTATTTACTGAAGTCAGAGATAAAGCCGTGTGTTTAGTTTGTGAAGAGCAGATCCGAAAAACACCAAATGAGGTGATTAGACTACAAATGTGGGCATCATTATTATAATATGATGTAACTTGCTTGATATTTGGAGTAGAAAGACAATATTGTGATGTCTTTATTGTGTTTTGGGGTGAATGTGACTGAAAAAAAAAAGGTACAAACATTCATATTTTGTTAACCATTGCTTTGGGAAATTTGATTGAATAAATGACATTTTTTGTAAAGCAACCTCGGTTTTTTCCATACTCTTACCAGTCTTAGCAGCTTGTAAAAACAATACAATTAATATTATGCAGAATTTAGTTCAGCCTTTTTGTCCGGCCCGCCACAAAATTTTCTGTTTCTCATGTGGCCCCATGGAAAAAATAATTGCCCACCCCTGGTCTATACTATATTGGGGAGGAACCAAGGAACCGATCATGTAGCATGCAGCATTGTAGAAGGGAAGAAGACCACTTCATTTGCTGTTTTTATTTGAGTACATGTTAATTTACCATGCAAACGTCAAATAATAAAACATGAGTATAAGGGAATAACACATTTTATTACACTAAAAAAATCCCAACTAAATAGCCCAACAGTTTGAGCACTGAAACATACTTTGACTCCGAGCTACTGTCCTGCTCCTACTCCTGCTGAGTGGTGGGACGGGGTGTCGGGATGTCCTTGTCCTCATCAGTGAGCATGGCACAATGGCCTGACAGCGATGATGGGATTGAAATGTCCTCACTTCTGGGCGTCGTTAGCTGAAACGTACATAACAATCAGCATATATAATATTAATTACATAAGCATATAGATACTGAAATGAATGTTTAAAGCATGTGTATTTACCTGTGAAAATCCCTCTGGCGGGGTGCTGTGCCTTCTGCCGACTTGAAGGCAAACTCCTCCCTGTCCGTGCAGGGCTCACCGGTGCTGCTACCATCATCAAACTCTTCCTCCTCCCGCTCTGCTGTTTCAGGCTGGGTTACTTCACTTTTGTTCGCTTCTTCTTGGGTCCCATTTTCTAAACTTTACACTGAAAATTTTCAAAATTTTCCCACAAAATATCCAATGTTCTTCAGTCAAAAGACAGAAGCAGAATGCTGCAGACATGCTGGTTTTATACCCACTCCTGGTTTGCATCGCACGCAAGTTATGAGTGATTGTAACGCACTAATCACATGCGTCACACATGCTTCACAAGTGCGGCCCGAACTCGTAGCGCAGGAAACTGGTAAAATGCAAGTCACACGCACTCCACCTCACTGAACACACACTGATCACGTGCGTCAGATATACGCTTTCAACAGGCTAATGGTGCAATTTTTCCCACGCCTCGAGGAAATCGGGTGTGCAACCTGTACTTGACAAGTACTTAGCCCGTACTCCTCCCCCAAACTTTCCTCTGGGTTCACTGCAACCCTGCGGCACGGCTGCAAGCTACCAAACCATTCGACCCGTGCGTGTCCAAAACACTTATGGTGGGTTGTGAGTGAGGCTTTAGGCTACATCCACACGACAACGGCAACGAGATGTTATTTAAAAATATATCGCGTCCAAATGGGCAACGATCAGTAAAATATCAGGTCCATATGGCAACGCAACGCTTGCTGAAAACGATGCAATACACATGCCACACCTCTAGGGGCGCTGTAAGACGGTCCCTTCGGAGACACCAGAACAATAGAAGTAGTAAGGACGCATGCGCATAAACTATTATGCGCGAGACTTCATATTAGCCACAAAGTCAGGAAAATCTGTTCGTAAAATTACATTATAATGACCAAATACAATTAAAAGTATTTTTCCAGTCTCACCTGTGAAAGGTAATCCCATGTGATCTCGTTTGGACGGCAAACCTGTTGGTACAGTTAAACGCAGCTAATCTTTATTCTCCGCTTTGACCTATCCAATATGGCGGCGAGGATGACGTATGATTCTACGCGGAAGGCGGGGTCTTTAATGGTCTTGGAATAAATTGAATGCTACACGTTGATGGATTAATTTGTTGTTTCTCACCTGTGAAAGGTAATCCCATGTGATCTCGTTTGGACGGTAAACCTGTTGGTACAGTTAAACGCAGCACATGAATCTTTATTCTCCGCTTTGACCTATCCAATATGGCGGCGAGGATGACGCATGATTCTACGCGGAAGGCGGCGTCTTTAATGGTCCGGAATAAATTGAATGCTACACGTTGATGGATTAATTTGCTCTTCTACGCCCTTTTTGAGGAATGTATTGTAGGACTTAAACCAATATCTGAAGAGGTGAGATCGCTCCTTTTTTTCCCTATTTTTGCTGGCGGGATTGACTCTGCCCTAAGGGCAGAGTCTCTCTCTCTCTCTCTCTCTCTCTCTCTCTCACTTTGAACCATTACACAATAAATATTCACAGTGAAAATATTTTGTAAGCGCGTTTCATGAACCAAGTTATAGGATTTGTTGACAACTCGCATCGAGTTCGTTACACTTCTACCCGGCGTGAAGCACTCACAGCCATGTGGTTGTGACGTCATCGTAAACAAATCCGTTCTACTCATCTAGACGACTTCACAACGGCAACGTTGCCAGATCTTTCCTCTCTGGAATCCGTTCTCAAAAAGATTGCATTTTGGGCACCCAAAACGCCGGTGCCGTGTGGATGCCAGGCCTAAATGATAAGCAATTGTATCGGAGTCACCTGAATCCGTTGCCGTGTGGACAGGGCCTTAGATTATACTGTAGATGATGTTAGAGATGATGTTTCAGATTATACTGTAGATTATATTGTAGATGATGTTAGAGATATTACAGATTATAATGTAGATTATACTGTAGATGATAGATATTGTACTGTAGATGTTAGAGATGATATTACAGATTATACTGTAGATTATACTGTAGATGTTAGAGATATTACAGATTATACTGTAGATGATAGATATTATACTGTAGATGATGTTAGAGATGTTTCAGATTATACTGCAGATGTTAGAGATGTTAGAGATTATACTTTAGATTATACTGTAGATGATAGATATTGTACTGTAGATGATAGAGATGATGTTTCAGATTATACTTTAGATTATACTGTAGATGATAGAGATATTACAGATTATACTGTAGATTATCCTGTAGATGATAGAGATGTTTCAGATTATACTTTAGATTATACTGTAGATGATATTAGAGATATTACAGATTATACTGTAGATTATCCTGTAGATGATAGAGATTATGTTTCAGATTATACTGTAGATGATGTTAAAGATGTTATAGATTATTTAATTTCATTTCATTTTATTTGAAAGGGACCATGTGCAATTAAAAACATAAATGTTGCCATTTGATGCACTGCACCAGAGTTAGCCTTAGGCTAATTTACATCTGCAGTCCCTACTTAAAATATACTTTAGATTATACTGTAGATGATGCTAGAGATGGTAGATTATACTGTAGATTGTACTGTAGATGATGTTAGAGATGATGTTTCAGATTATACTGTAGATGATCGATATTATACTGTAGATGATGCTAGAGATGTTTCAGATTATACTGTAGATGATGCTGTAGATGTTAGAGATGTTTCAGATTATACTGTAGATGATGCTGTAGATGTTAGAGATCTTTCAGATTATACTGTAGATGATGCTGTAGATGTTAGAGATTATACTTTAGATTTTACTGTAGATGATGCTAGAGATGTTAGATTATACTGTAGATTGTACTGTAGATGTTAGAAATGATGTTTCACATTATATTGTAGATAAAACTGTAGATGACATTTCAGATTATACTGTAGATTATACTGTAAAGGATGTTAGAGATGTTTTAGATTAAACTGTAGATAACAAAGGACAGTGTTTCAAAGTGCACAAATTCTGTAATCCATCAAATGTTTAAAAGACACAAAAGATGAACATTACAGATCCTTTTTTATTACATTGGTGTTTTGTGGAAGGACCTTTTTAAAAAAGCTGAACTACACCCAAGTGAAATAACAGCAGCAACTCGGCACCTGACTCCTGATCGGTTTCTATCACACTGTGGAACTCGTTCAATACATCTCCTAACACACACAAATACAACCATGAACACGCTAACACGTCAGCGAGAGACTAATTTACACACACACACACACACACACACACACACACACACACACACACCACGACTCAGCAGTTACAGCCTTCAGAGCTGTAAAAGGAGCTGTGTATTTGCAGTTCCATTCCATTTAATTACTGCTTAAACTCTGCAACGTGACAACATTCATAAATTAAAAACAGTCACAACAATTTAGTGTAGCTAAGCGTCACATGCTTGGGCAAGGCGTGTGCTGGAAGCTCTGTGTTGAGACAGAGGCGTTTTTCACTCAGGGTGTAGAATTGAACTTAAAATGTTTTGTTTTTATGCAATTCAGTGAAAATTGTGATATAATGCGTGTGATATGATTATTTAGTTTAATCAGCTTTTACATTACATTTCATTAACTTTATTTATTGCAGCAATTAACATTAAACAAAAAATATTTAACATACCACGAGTAAAAGATAAAGAGGTAATAAATGAGGAATAAAACACTGTGTCCTTCTGTTACAGGAAAATAATCAACAACATGGCGAGCTGATGGAGTGGAGTACGAACCCAAGGTTGATTATTTTCCTATAACAGCATATCCTGATGTGTTTTATTCCTCTTACACCACAGCAATTTGTCAACTACTTAAGCATGTTATTGAGTAAATAATGTTGAAATCACATTAAAAAAAAAAAACTATTTATCTTTAATGTTATAGAGTTTTGGAAAACAGTCTTTCCCTCACTGACCTCTCTTTATAAGTAAATAAGACTTATAAATAATAATAAGTTAAAGCTTTTTTATGGAAATCCCTCTGTCTTGAAGAGGTCATAAAACTTAACCTCTGTATGTTACAAAGCACCGACACTGGAGACTCCTTCCATAAATATCTCATCTCATTATCTGTAGCCGCTTTATCCTGTTCTACAGGGTCGCAGGCAAGCTGGAGCCTATCCCAGCTGACTACGGGTGAAAGGCGGGGTACACCCTGGACAAGTCGCCAGGTCATCACAGGGCTGACACATAGACACAGACAACCATTCACACTCACATTCACACCTACGCTCAATTTAGAGTCACCAGTTAACCTAACCTGCATGTCTTTGGGGGAAACTGTGGGGGAAACCGGAGCACCCGGAGGAAACCCACGCGGACACGGGGAGAACATGCAAACTCCGCACAGAAAGGCCCTCGCTGGCCACGGGGCTCAAACCCGGACCTTCTTGCTGTGAGGCGACAGCGCTAACCACTACACCACCATGCCGCCCTTCCATAAATATCATGTACACATTTCATTCAAGAAAACTTGACCCTATAAATGATACCCAACGTTTTCAATCTGTTAATGAGCAGCATCAGTCATCAAAGTTGCCATGAAAGAGCTGTTACTATAGAAACAGTAACATCTAGATATTTAGTCAGTGCCTAAAAGTGGAGCTCCACAAAAATCAACCTGAATAGGATAATATTATGAGAGGACCATTAATAAACCATCGAATTGTGTAGTGTCGTGTATTTCACCTCAATAAATTGCTGCCTTGTCTCGTGAGACATCAGCCTGGAGTTTCAAACTCAGAACCTTCTTCCACTGGGTCCCTTCACTGGCTTCCAGTAAGCTACAGAATTGACTTTAAAGTATTGCTGCTGGTGTACAAATCTCTAAACGGTACAGGGCCCAATTACCTCTCTGATATGTTGCAGCGGCCTAACCCAATCAGATCTACCAGATCGCAGCAGCAAAATTTACTGTTAAAACCTGTTGTTAAAACAAAGTGTGGTGAAGCAGCTTTTAGCTACTATGCAGTACAGCTATGGACCCAACTCCCAGAGGACATTAAAAATGCTCCTGCTGTTGGCAGCTTCAAATCTAGACTAAAGACCAAGCTGTTCTCAGATGCTTTCTGCTAACTGACACATATCATCATCTTTACATGTTTTAAACTTTACTTAACTTTTACAGTCTTTGCATGTTTTAAACTTGACTTAACTTTTATTATATTTTATTCTGCTGTTTTTACTGAACTTTCTCTCTTCTTCCCGTTTATTTTAGGTAATTTTATTTTCTATTGTTTACTGTGGGCGGCACGGTGGTGTAGTGGTTAGCGCTGTCGCCTCACAGCAAGAAGGTCCTGGGTTCAAGCCTCGTGGCCGGCGAGGGCCTTTCTGTGTGGAGTTTGCATGTTCTCCCCGTGTCCGCATGGGTTTCCTCCGGGTGCTCCGGTTTCCCCCACAATCCAAAGACATGCAGGTTAGGTTAACTGGTGACTCTAAATTGACCATAGGTGTGAATGTGAGTGTGAATGGTTGTCTGTGTCTATGTGTCAGCCCTGTGATGACCTGGCGACTTGTCCAGGGTGTACCCCGCCTTTCGCCCGTAGTCAGCTGGGATAGGCTCCAGCTTGCCTGCGACCCTGTAGAAGGATAAAGCGGCTAGAGATAATGAGATGAGATGAGATTGTTTACTGTTTTGCTTTTACCTCTGTAAAGCACATTGAACTGCCACTGTGTATGAAATGCGCTATATAAATAAACTTGCCTTGCCATTGAGGAAACGGTGCTAACCACTGCACCACCCTTATCACGGCCATGATTCCAAAGTAAGGGTATGCAAACTTTTGCACTCAACTGTAAACCGGTTCTGCTTACTATTGACCCATTTAGTTAAGACTCTTCATCAGTTCATGTTGGCATTAACATTTGAATAGAACACATGCCCTTCATTTCTACTTTTTCACTACTTTTTGTTTTTTTAGAGAAGTATCATCAACAGTTCAGAAAGACCTCAGGTTTCAGAGATCAAGATCCAGCTCTCATGAGGCCTTGTATAAGAGAGGGAGAATCAGACAAACAGTTCAGCAGGATACGAGCTTTTCATTAGCCTCATAACTGCTGTGCTTTGGCCATTTATTCCGTCCTTAATACTACACCCGATGTAGACGCTTTAATACAGCGATCCTAAGCACTGCAGGAAACACACTACAGCATAATGAGCTGCACTTTACTCTCGCACTTACACCACTTCTAAAGGTCATTACTCTGATTTACACACTGTCTCCCATTCAGATAGGGAAATTAACACCATTTCCAGATCATCTCCACAGATTGGTCAGCTCCACAGATTCCGGAATTACCATCTCGAGCTCTTATAAAGGAAAAACAAGTTTAGTTTTAATGTACCGGTAAGATAGGGTCAGTCAGGCTTGTAGTACTCAAGTCTAGGACTCGGACTCATAAGTTGGAGACTAGGACTAGGATTTTTTTCTTTATTTTTTTTGTAACATGCCATAATAGGGTGGCACGGTGGTGTAGTGGTTAGCACTGTCGCCTCACAGCAAGAAGGTCCGGGTTCGAGCCCCGTGGCCGGCGAGGGCCTTTCTGTGTGGAGTTTGCATGTTCTCCCCGTGTCCGCGTGGGTTTCCTCCGGGTGCTCCGGTTTCCTCCACAGTCCAAAGACATGCAGGTTAGGTTAACTGGTGACTCTAAATTGAGCGTAGGTGTGAATGTGAGTGTGAATGGTTGTCTGTGTCTATGTGTCAGCCCTGTGATGACCTGGCGACTTGTCCAGGGTGTACCCCGCCTTTCGCCCGTAGTCAGCTGGGATAGGCTCCAGCTCGCCTGCGACCCTGTAGAACAGGATAAAGCGGCTAGAGATAATGAGATGAGATGCCATAATAATTTAGTATAAGATATTTATATCTACATTAATTTTTGTACTAATTTTATGCAAGAGTGTCTCTCGGGCGTGCTCTGGACAGTGCACGTGCCAAGCATACTCTTGCACATTCGCCATAAACGACTCGCACCTCCACAGGATTAAGGCGCAATCAGCGCGCCTATATAAAAACTGTGAAAACACACTTAGGTGGGGTTTACATTAGACCATATCAGCGGATCATCAGATTAACGTTTTTAAAACGATTAGCGTGCACACAGCAACGCCAATACACGATTCGCGTGCACACAGCAACGCCAATACACGGATACGCTCGGCTCCGCAGGCATCCTGCGCTCCAAATCACTCCGCCCTGAACAGCGAGTGTCCTCTGGAGGGTGCGCACTCCGACCCTGCGCAGCTCACAGAGCGCGCGAGTGAAGTGCACGAGCAGTGATTCGGGACTGAGCCGCTGTGTGTGTGATCCTAGTGCATATTGGGCATGCGCGTCACTTACCACTTGCAAGTGGAAGGATGGCAAGCCTAAAGACAATCATAACTACACGATGGGCAGTATTTGCATCAGTATTTGCAGTATTTTCATACTTTTATACTCTTTAATGAAAGGTGATACAAGGCGGAAGTCCGCGCCGTTTTTCAGCAGTCACGTCACATGACCAACGCCAGTGAATCAGGAAGGTGGGTGTCACAGTGACGTTGTCCAATGACGACGCCAGCTAGAGCTCAGCACAGCGTATCTTCGTATTCTCAATGTTTATACAGCACTGGACCAGACACGATCTGGATTGAATACGTGGACCCTGGTGGATTCCCGTTTCCCGGCGTTTCCAGGCGTTTTAATGTAAACGGACAGTGCATCCACGAAGAAAACGAGACAGATACGGTCTAATGTAAACTTGGCCTTACTTTGAAAAGTATTGAGTTGCGTTGCTGACACATTACCGAGCCTTATTTCCTTGTTTGGTTTCCTGATCCCTGATTTCCTGTTTCTTGTCTTTGATTCTGCCAAGTCTACGATAGCCTCTTTGTGCCTCGCTCAACCTATTGCCTGTTTCAGTGTTTTTTGATTTTGCCTGCCATTCTGGATTGTTTACCGTCTTCACTTGTATTAACAAACACACCTTCTGCACTGACATCCGTCTCCCAACCATCTCTGACAGAATATTTCACACTCCCTGACAAAGAAAATGCACATTTACCTGTTCATACGTGATGTTCAGGAACAAACTAATGTTCACGGTGTTAAAATGCCCAGACAGAACGCCCCTAGGATTGTCCACTTTGCCTATACAGACTTATCGGGCAGTGGGAAAAAATGCACTGTTGTGTGTTCCATATGTAGAAGAACTATCGAAGAGACGACGGGGACAACCTTGAACTTCAGTCGTCATTTGGCAAGACGACACCCAGAGAAGGAAGTGACATGCTATGTTCATTGCCCTGTTGATAGCAGGACTTGCTAGCTGAGCGATGAACTAGCTAGTGTTAACCCTCTCTCATGTTTTTTGCCCTGTTGATAGTGGGTGGGGCTTGCTGATCAATGAACAAGGTATTTATTTGTAGCCTCTTAACCAAAATGGGGCAGTCAAGCAGTAACATTAGTCCAAGAGAGTAGCAGAGATGGTTTCACATAAAGGCAACAGCCACCGTCAAAAGGTACAGTTAGAGTCTTGTTCTCGGACTTGACTTGGCTTAATAGTGAACTTGACTCAAACTTTTCTTTAATGACTTGGACTTGACTTGAACACTAGGGACTCAAGACTGGACTCGGACTCGAAGTTTAGTGACTCGACTACAACACTGGGGTCAGTCCTTGAGAATCAAGTTGAACATTTGTGAAAAATACAGCAAATATGTGGAATTTTAAAGTCTAATATGGTGTTGTGTGACTGGTCTGACCCTACATGCCAGTCAGGTCCCTACACTCCGTTACTACCGGTCGCTTGGCCCCTCCTCCTCTTGGCTCCTGCCCATCCTGGTCAAGACTGCTGTCTGTCCTGGCTCTCCATTCTCCTTCCCATTGAAGTCAGAACTGCTGACTCCCTGAACACTTTCAAGTGCAGACTGAAGACCCACCTCTTCAGTTTGCTGTGTAACTGCATAGCGGTCTTGATCTACCCAGCCTGTGTACTGTCTAGCCTGGTCATGATGACTTCGTATTAGCTGTCTGAGTTTAATTTTTTTCCATTTAGTTGTACTTTGTCAGCTCATTTGTATGGTCGGCTTGTTGCTCATTGGTGGTACTTCAACAGAATAATACATGAAGTGTTATTCCATCACTTGTTACTTGGCACAAGAACTTCCTTGTCTACAAGTTCAACACTTCATGTACCTGACTTTTGCACTCCTTGTATGTCGTTCCGGATAACAGCATCTGCTAAATACCTGTAATATAATACTAAATCACACCAAAGTCCGGCTGAATTCTTGATTCCGATTAGTCAGAAGATGTTGATTAATTTTCAATAACATCATCTGTAATTTACAGATTTAGATTCACACAGTCATTCTAGGGGTGGCATGGTGGTGTAGTAGTTAGCCCCATCACCTCACAGCAAGAAAGTTCTGGGTTCGAGCCCAGTGGCCTTTCTGTGTGGAGTTTGCATGTTCTCCCCGTGTCTGTGTGGGTTTCCTCCAGTTGCTCCGGTTTCCCCCACAGTCCAAAGACATGCAGGTTAGGCTAATTGGTGGCTCTAAATTGACCGTAGGTGTGAATGAGAGTATGAATGGTTGTTTGTCTCCACGTGTCAGCCCTGCGATGATCTGGCGACTTGTCCAGGGTGTACCCCACCTCTCACCCATAGTCAGCTGGGATAGGCTCCAGCTTGCCAGAGATCCTGCACAGGATAAGCGGTTATGGATAATGGATGGATGGCATTCATTCTAATGTTTCATTATATGGACAGCAACAACTTACACAGGGACATGTCTGGTGGACATTCCACATAATACTCATACTTGTTGGCTCCCAAGTGGTGCAACAGGAAAGCTTTTACTGGATTACTGAAAAATCCCACATCAAGTTCAAATCCTGATGATGCCATAGCCATCCATAAACAAGTGCATAGAGAGTAAAATTGGCAGTGCTGTCTGGGGTATATTCTCTTTCTGGTGAGTCACAAAGACACCGGTTAATCAAAGGCATCCATGTGCTCAGGTATGTCATGGCCTAATGGTTGGAGAAGCAGCTTTGGGACCAAACAGTCACCAGTTCAATTCCCTGGACCAGCAGGAATGACTGAAGTGCCCTTGAGCAAGGCACTGAACCCCCAATTGCTCTCCAGGCTGCTCTGGGTATGTTGTATGTCGCTCTGGATAAGAGCATCTGCTAAATGCCTGTAACGTAATGTATGTAGAAGAGGGTAGACAGCACTTTTATACATACATTATGTTACAGGCATTTGGCAGATGCTCTTATCTGCTTGGTAGGTATGAAGGGGAGAGGTGAGTCGGGTGGGAGTGGTATGTCATTATTTAACAAAGAAATGCATACAAATCATTGATGTGGCGAAAATTTTTTGAAAGGAGGCTCCAGTATCAGTACCTTGCATCAGTCAAAGACACAATATTTAAAAGTTCTCCACCATGGGAAAGTCTTTAGGACTAAGGAGATTACACTTTTGTGGTTTCTCTGTGACATGAGAAGCTGCAATTATTATTTGTCTTATGAACTTCAAGGCATTTACTAGACAAAACCTAACAAATGATAACAGGAACTAACCTGTGGACATTTGTTGACATTATACAACATTAAAACAAATAAATGTTTACTAATAAATGAGAAATTATCATTGGCAAATTGCTGTGGTACAAGAGGAGTAGAACAGAACAGCCCCAAGTGTTATTAGCTCATCGGGCTGACGGGCGATGATCTTATCCCATCATGTGTTGTCCATCATCTGTTTAGCGTCATCCACTCAGGAAAATCGCTTCTTCTCTCTCAATTCTTCACCGATTTTTATTCTTTTTAGCAGGAAGGTCAGTCTGCCTGGGGTGCATATACATAGTTTCTACCCAAATTTGCATAATTGCAATTAATAATGAAGATATGGAGTAATTAATCAATCCCTAACAAGCAGTTTCCACACAAATCACTTCTTCTCCCTCAATTCTTCACCGATTTTGATTCTTTCTGGCATGAAGGTAGGGGGACCTAGGGTGCATAGAACTTCTACCCAGATTTGCTTCATTACAATTATTAATGAAATTCTGGACTAATTAAGCTTGAATGAGCAGCTCAACAAAAATCGCTTCTTCTCAGTCAATTCTTCGCCATCTTGGATTCTTTCTGGTAAACAGGTCGGTATTCCTAGGGTGGATATCGCTTCTATATATAGCTTGAAACATTTATTGTGCAAGGTGGCTCACTTTAGATCGTTCCTTCTGGACTAGATGGGGCCGGAGTGAGCTACAGTGTCATTCACAGTCTCGTTTAATACTTCATACATGGTCTTGTTCAAGATTTTCTCCAAACACCGACTAATCAGGATTCAGAGGGAAGCAACTGCTGTACGTGAGGAAATGAGGGCTGGTCTAGATAGCACCATCTGTTGTAGGTTTTCCCTAAAAACATGCACAACATTTGATCGTTTAGAACCTTCATCGTATCCAGTGTTTACCTTGATGATGCTTTGCACACTATTGTCATTATCTTAACCAGCTTCATGAGGGAGTCACCTGGAATGCTTTTCAATTAACAGATGTGTCTCGTCAAAAGGTAATTAGTGGGCAAGTTTCTTGCCTTCTTAATGTGTTTTAGATCAAACAGTAAACAGTAAATAATAACTCTTGGTAAATAGCCCTATTCAACACCACAACTGTAGTGATCCATACGGTATTATATCAAGAACCGCTCAGCTAAGTAAATAGAAAGACATCCATCACTTTAAGACATGAAGAAGTGTCTTTTAATTAATAAAAAGAAAGAAAAACAAACACTGAATTAGAAGGCTTGTCCAAGCTTTTGACTGGTACTGTAGGTTGTAGCACAATCTGGGTTCTTCATATGACATGATAAAGATTAAAAAATAAAAAGAAATATTGCCTGTGAGTAGGTTTCTGAAACCATAGCTCAACTGAGCATCAGCTCAGATCATTAAACATAAATAACTGTGTATAATATGAATATATTTCAATATTCGAGCTCAATACAGCACTGAAAACAACAAAAGTTGTTTTTTTTTATTTTCATTTCAAACCCATATCCATAGCTTTTTGTAACTCGAATTCCGATCACAACAATATTTTGCCGCTTATTTACAGCTGTTTGTGTTCAGCTCAGCCTCTGTTAGAGCGGATCAGGAGCTTGACTGTGTCCCCGGGACACAGAGGATAAAAACGGCAGGATAGATGCTCGACACGGTTCAGTGGCACGAGGGTGGATATGAAGAGTCAGAGCAGCTGGCAGACAGACATGATGTACAGCCCAGCATAATCATCTCACACGTACATTAATCTACAGCTGCTGTAACGCTTGAGTGTGTGATGCGACAGAGACAAAGTTCCACTCCGGTGTCACCCTGGAAAAGTCTCGGAGAGACAAACCAGAATGTCAGGGACGTCTTGGCTCATCTGGCCTGCCATCAAAACAACCATGACAGCCAAAACATCACACAGAACTGAAATGTGACGATGTGAGAGAGGACCAACCTCCACGACAAATTGCTTACAACAGGAAAATCAACAAAGGACTACATTTTGTTTCCCGAGGGAGGATCGACCCAAAACATCGATCAGAACTGAATTCGTATAATAAATGAGAGAGGAGATACAATTCTAGTCAGAAGAAAATGCGTTAAGTTGACCAAATTACGAATTTGTATTGTCAATTTTTTTGCAAACAATGACCATGTTTTGTGCAGAAGGTCGAGTTCTTTCAAACAAAATCAGAACTGAAATCCATTGAGAACTGAGGGAGGAGATACGATTTAAATGAAAATAAACAAAGTTGTAAACAAGTTGTATACAACAGGAAAAATCAACAGGGCGGCATGGAGGTGTAGTGGTTAGAGCTGTCGCCTCACAGCAAGAAGGTCCGGGTTCGAGCCCCGTGGCCGGCGAGGGCCTTTCTGTGCGGAGTTTGCATGTTCTTCCCGTGCCCGCGTGGGTTTCCTCCGGGTGCTCCGGTTTCCCCCACAGTCCAAAGACATGCAGGTTAGGTTAACTGGTGACTCTAAATTGAGCGTAGGTGTGAATGTGAGTGTGAATGGTTGTCTGTGTCTATGTGTCAGCCCTGTGATGACCTGGCGACTTGTCCAGGGTGTACCCCACCTTTCGCCCGTAGTCAGCTGGGATAGGCTCCAGCTTGCCTGCGACCCTGTAGAACAGGATAAAGCGGCTACAGATAATGAGATGAGATGAAAGGAAAATCAACAACCAACCAAGTTTTGTTCCTCAAGGGAAGATCTACCCAAAATATCAATCAGAACTGAAATCACATGAGAAATCAGAGAGGAGATACAATTCTAGTGAGAGGCCTGTAAAATGTGTTAATTTGGCCTAATTAGTAACTCATTAGCAAAAAAAAAAAAAGATCAAGTTTTGTGCGGAGTGATGAGTTCTTTCAAACAAAACAATTGGAACGGAAATCCATGGAGAACTGACAGAGGAGATACGATTGAACTGAATTGTGGACGACAGACGGCTGATGGACGCCACGCCATGGCAATCGGCCTTATGGACAGATGAGCTAAATATAAGGAGGTTGTTTTGTTTTGTTTTCCCCTTCTCTGTTTATCAGACTAATAAAAGAGTGAACTAATTCTCCAGGGGCAATGAACTGGTATGTGGTTTAACTATTTAACTCTTAACATGGAGTGTCTGTGCAGGTAAAGTACTTCTTCCTTGTGCATTTATTTCCATTGATGGAAGGAGTCTCCAGTGTCACTGCTTCAGGACAGTCAGAGTTCAAGCTCGAAGTCTGTTTTTACGACATGGACCAAGTCTTGGACAGAGCAGGTTACACTTTACGGTTGGTTTCTCTGTAACATCACAAACTGTTAACGGAACGACGGACTGCTTACAGCTGCTAGAGCAAGTGAGAACAGGAACTGACTCATTTCAAAGACGTTCCACAACATTAAAGGAGAACTGAAGTCATTTTTAAACTTGCTTTATTTCTTAATTAACGTGTTATTCAGTGACGTTTTCGGTTTTAGTAACCTTATCTCGTGACTCGTATTGGCAACTAATTGCAATTAAATATTATACTTATCGGCCTATTCGGTTTGTAGCCGTGTTGAATTTAGTTCGTTTGGTCCACGGCAGGCGTCGCTTATCCGCGTGATCTTCACCAGACTTGTGCGAGACTTCGAAACGTGAAGTGTCAGCCAGGTGTCAGTGCCGCCATTTTGAAAACTGTTTTCCAAACGAAGTATTGCCCAAAAACGAGTTTAAATGACGATTACTGCCTACTTTTTTCAAACTTTCCTGATTGCTATCAAAACAAACAAAACTTCCGGCTCAATTACGTCAGCATTCGAAAGAGGGCGCGCGCATCTTTTGACAATGTTAGCAGATGTCGGTCACTTTGATTTCCGCTGTACGTTTTACTTCCATCCTACGATGTTTCGCACAGGTCTCAACGAATCTCGTTTACGCCCATTGCTTTGACATATGGACTGATGTATTACAGAGCATATTTCAAACACTCAGAACTTGCTATAGCAGTGACAAAATAGCGATCAAAAATGCATTCCTATAATTAATAAATTTAGAAAAATAATCTTGATAAAAAATTTGCCTTCAGTTCTCCTTTAAATGCAACTACAAATGGATAAAAAGCGTATGTATCATCATTGTGTCCTCAATAAAAGTTGTAAGTAGTAATGTAGTTAACTGCTGTGACATAAGAGGATTACAACATGACAGGAAGTGCTATTATAGGAAAACGAGACTGTCAATGATGGCGTAGCTCACTCCGGCCCCGTCTAGTCCAGAAGGAACAATCTAAAGTGGGCCACCTTCCTTGCGCAATAACGTTGTATAATGTTATTAATGTTAATAATGTTGTAAGCTATATACACTATATACAAGCTATATATAGAAGCAATATCCATCCTAGGAATACCAACCTATTTGACAGAGAGAATCCAAAATGGCGAGGAATTGACCTTTTTGTTGAACTGCTGTTGAATTAAGACTTAATTAGTCCATAACTTCATTAATAATTGTAATGAAGCAAATCTGGGTAGAAGTTATATACACCCTAGGTTCCAGTAGCGTGCACAGACATTTTGGGGGGCAAGTGCTCTGGGGGGAATAAAGGGCACTTTTTTGCGCATGTGGAACACCTTATTATAAAAGTCTGAGATTTAACCCTCCTCTTGTGTTCATAATCATATCAAAGTTTTGGGTATTTTTCTGTAGTTCCATCTTTAAAAAGTCTGATAAAGTCTGAAAGTCTGATCTTCCCGTCACTGACTTGAGTCTCAAGACTGTGTTTATTCACAGATTTCCGTGAGATCATCTTAAAATTTGTAACGAAATATACACACTCAATGGGCTCAACGGAGCTCTCCTTTATTTGCATAACGGTGTGCATACTAGCATAACGTGATATTCTTATGTAGTGAAAGTTCATTATGTCTCCCTATTGAAACTATTATTTAAATTCGTTTCTTAAGACAAGGATTTTTTAAGATGTTACCTTGACAGTTCGGCGATAAACTTCCGCCTTCTTCAAAACAGTCACCAGATGTCGAGTGGTGACATGCCTTATCAGCTGATGTTACGCTACGGAGGCGTGAACGTCCCGCCCAATTTGACAGGTAGTTCACGCCTCCTGCTGTCAGGTCGCTCCTCCAGGACGGCGCTCCAGGTGTGCGACAGCGCGTACGCTCCCTCATCCCGGTTCATCGTTCTCTGCGCACGCTTTCGTATCTCCACTGCCTCTAAAATCCAACGCTGGAATCTATTTTCTTCAGCGCGAATGACTCTGGCCTCTTCCCAATTCATTATATGATTATGTCGACAGCTGCTAGTTCACCCCAAAGACAAAATACAACTGGACAATAAATGCAACGTCATATATGAAATCTCTTGCCGTTCATGTAATAAAGTTTATATTGGTGAAACGGGCAGATGCTTCCATACTCGCAAAAAAGAACACCAAATAGAATGTGAAAAAGAAACAACGAAAAGACTCACAAGATCCGAAAAAGAAAAAGCACACCAAGAAAACTTAAAATCAGCCATTTCCGACCACTGCAAACGACATAATCATATAATGAATTGGGAAGAGGCCAGAGTCATTCGCGCTGAAGAAAATAGATTCCAGCGTTGGATTTTAGAGGCAGTGGAGATACGAAAGCGTGCGCAGAGAACGATGAACCGGGATGAGGGAGCGCATGCACTGTCGCACACCTGGAGCGCCGTCCTGGAGGAGCGACCTGACAGCAGGAGGCGTGAACTACCTGTCAAATTGGGCGGGACGTTCACGCCTCCATAGCATAACATCAGCTGATAAGGCACGTCACCACTCGACATCTGGTGACTGTTTTGAAGAAGGCGGAAGTTTATCGCCAAAACTGTCAAGGTAACATCTTAAAAAATCCTTGTCTTAAGAAACGAATTTAAATAATAATAATACGTGATATTCTTAATCATGTTATAAAAACAGGTCGGAATTGATGGAGTGTGGGGTTGCCTCAATGGTTTAGGCTACATTTAAAATGTTGTTCAGTTTGTTTCTCCATATGGAAAGGGAGCAAATAAGCTGGCAAAGGCTGCCATGTGCAGTTGTTTCTGTATGCGACGGGCTACTTCACGACAAAATAATTACAGCTTGGGCTTAGAGGGCAAACAATACATTTTCACTCGATTCATGTGTTACCTGGCTGGTAGGGCAGGGGAAGAGCTGACTGACTGCCCGATGTGTTGTCTGTGCTACGACAAGGCCGTGGCTTCCAGGACGCTATGCTGCTGCAACCTCACATTGAATGCACTGCACGCTTGTTCACGTGACAGAGCAAGAGAGACAGAGGTCCGGTGTGTGTGCGGAGGGGACACACATCGGGACATTATTTTCACACACGCTTTTAATGCCGCGGCTTTTCTAAAAGATCATGTCGACATTGGCCTCAGTAAACTGTAAAAAAAAAATTCAAAAGGGCACTTTTTTGGACAGAGGGCAGAGGGGCAGGTGCTTGAGCACCACCTCGTGTCTATCTGTGCACGCCACTGCTAGGTTCCCCTACCTTCCTGCCAAAAGGAATAAAAATCAGTGAAGAATTGAGAGAGAAGAAATGATTTTCGTGAAATGTGTACGACGTCAGACAGACAGACAGCAGACAACACTTGAAGGCATAAACTCATCACCTGTCGACCAGATGAGCTAATCATCAACTTTGGAGTGATAACAGGAACCCATCATTGATTAATTTCCTATAATAATAATAATAATAATAATAATAATAATACTTCTAAGCATAATTTCAGTTTTATTTCTTACGTATTGACCGTTACATACTTATACCTCTCACCCAACACCACCTGATTCTGATCCCTGAAGTAAACGAATAAGATCGAGTTTGGATGCATCCTTAATAATAATTATGTTCAGAAAGACATAATGGCTCACTTTGAAGAGTCATAAAATTGTGAAACACTCCCCGAAAGCTGAGGACTCGCTGCTAGTCAAAGTGATGAGCAATCAGCCAATCAGATAGCTCCACTCCCCGTTCTCAGGGGAACCAAAAGTGCCACAGATGGAGGCAAAGGTTAAAGGTCAGCACTGAGCTTTTCTTCTGTAATTGTAACATTTCCCTGAGGGTGATCCATATCAGTGGCAACATGTTCCATCATACCGCTGTGTGTTTATCTGGGAAAGGGAACGTGAGCGCCAATCAAAGCAGCTCCATTAGATTTAACCACCACGTCCTGGGTCAAGAGGGACTTTTTTTTGTCTGCAAAGGAAAAAACCTTTTAAAAACTAATGCTATTTCATATTTCCAAATGGATATAGGTGAATATTTCACCTTGATTGGAGCACGCCAACAATAAAAGTGAAACTGTACATCCACAAGACTTTCACATACTCTGGCCTTGTTAGGGAGAATTACTTTTTTTTTTCCATGTTAACAATAAGCCGATATGAAATAATTTCCATTAACGGATGAGGTACACATTAACCATTAACTCACTTTTTACTCTCAAGGTCATAAAGCAGAGCCACTCCACAAAGCTTCAGGCTTTTGCTTTTACCGAGCAGAACGACTATTCTTTTCATTTATATGGAAAAAAGATCAGCATTATTGCTGACAGAGAAACCGAGACCCCAGTGCATAACGAGTTGGGGAAGCGTTAATGGGGCTTGAAGAGGGATGCTGAAGTACGCCAGGTCATATCTCCCACAATCCTCGGCACAGCGTCCATAATGTTTCATGAGCCTTGCTACTGCCAAGCGGAGCTGCACAGCTGTATTAGCATCGCATGGCTCAATAAACTCAAGGCCTTACACAATGTTAAAAATACTCGACATCTTATAAAAACAGGAGGCTAAACAGTTTCTTGAGACAAGGTTAGATGCAAGGACTGATCCTGGCTGAATAAAAAGTCACAAATCAACAATAAATTAGATCTCAATGTCCATTCGTGTTCCTTTCCCTTTTAAAAAGAAGATATTTTAATGATGTTTTAGTAAACTTCAGAATTCCCTCCCTGATGACCCGAGAGCTCTCGGAGATCTGGACACGTTTAAGAGGAGACTCGAGTCTTTTCTGCTCAGTGCTTAATTCTGTTTTATTCATGATAATTTGATCTGTTATCTAATGCGCTGATGAAAATAAAATTTATTTAAATGTTTCCATGTTTCTTCTCATTACATTCCATTTTATTTCAGCTGATTACTGCTTTCATTCTGGTTCTCATCCTGAGGATGGATGGATAGATAATGATGTCAAAAGAAGAAGCCAATGCAGACAAAAAAGGAGAAGAAGAAGCAAAAGACAATGCAGACAGAAGAAAAAGAAGATGATGCAGACAAAGAAGGAGAAGAAGAAAAAGATGAATAAGAAGAAGCTGATGCAGACAAAAAGGAGAAGAAGAGGAAGAAGAAGCTGATGCAAATGAAGACGAAGATGACGACGAAGAAGAGGAAGAAGAAAAAGAAGCAGATGCAGACAGAGGTGAAGAAGAAGCCGATGCAGACAAAAGAAGAAGGAGGAGAAGAGGAGGAAGAAGAAGCAGAAGAAGAAAGTAGATGAAAAAAGTTGACAAAAAAGGAGAAAGAGGAGAAGCTGATGTAGACAAAAAAGAGGAGAAGAGGAGGAAGAAGGAGGACAAGAAGAAGCTGATGCAAATGAGGACAACAAAGAAGAAGAAGCAGACAAAAAAGGAGGAGATGAAGAAGAGGAAGGAGAAGTTGATGCAGACAAAAAGGGGAGAAGAAGAGGAATAAGCTGATGCAAATGAAGATGACAACAAAGAAGACAAAAAAGGAGGAGAAGAAGAAAAAAGTAGATGAAAAAAGTAGACAAAAAAGGAGGAGAAGAAGAAGGAAATAGATGAAAAAGTAGACAAAGAGGAGAAGAAGAAGAAGCAGACAAAAAAGGAGGAGGAGGAGAAGAGGGAGGAGGAGGAGAAGAAGAAGAAGAAACTGATGCAGACAAAAAAGGAGGAGAAGAGGAAGAAGAGGCTGATGCAAATGAAGACAACAAAGAAGAAGAAGAAGAAGAAGAAGAAAGTAGATGAAAAAAATTGACAAAAAAGGAAGAGGAGGAGGAGGAGAAGGAAATAGATGAAAAAAGTAGACAAAAAAGGAGAAGTAGACAAAAAAAGGAGAAGAAGAAGAAACTGATGCAGACAAAAAAGGAGAAGAAGAAGCTGATGCAAATGAAGATGACAACAAAGAAGAAGAAGAAGAAGAAGAAGAGGAAGGAGGAGGACATAAACAACTGCCAATTAACAAGAAGCAGCAGAAGTAGAAGACAAAAAAGTACCCAAGGAAGAAGTTATTGACGCAGGAGCAAACCAAGAAAAAAATGGGACAGACAAGGAAGGCGAAGAAGCAGCAGCCCCAGAAGAAGCAAATCCAGAATCAGCAGACGAGGAAGAAGCAAATAAAGAAGATAAAGAAGCACAAAAATAAAATAATAATCAGCTGAGGAAGAAGAAGAATATAAAATGCTGAATCTGATCTATGTTTCATTCTGATGCTTCGACACATTGAGAGAAAAGGGACGGGGCAGAGACACAAACTGGACGGTAACGCACAGACTGTCCTCTCTGTGAGGGAAACACGTCCTCCTGAACACGTCTTCAGCTCGACACCCAGCCTTGTGAAAAGCAGGATGCTGGTGCCCTTTAGTGTTTACTCTGAGTCCTGCACCTTCTCGTGTGATGATTTGGTGAACAGTTGTGTTTAAAGCCCAGCTCAGAGCAGGGTTACATCACAGCCATCACAGTCACATGACCCAGGGACACAGACACACAATCAATCAATCACTGCTGCAACTAACAGGTTTATACTCCGTTACTATGTTTACTTTTTTTTTTGAGTAAATTAGATCCTTTTAAATCTTTTTCATGATTAAAAAAAAATACAAACATCAATCTATATAACAAATTTAATGCAATAAATATTTTAAGAGTGTTTGATGGGGAAAATAAGAAATTAAATGCAGTTCAAATCAAATACAGGGATGAGAATGAAAAATATTTAAAAAGTCTGAAAAAAGCCGGGGGTTTGGGGGCCGCAGGCACCCAGTGGGGCTTGGGGCAGAGCCCCAGTGGGGGCCCAGGGGGCGGGTGCTAATGATTTTTGGCTATTTTTTTTTACCCCAAAACCATTAATTTTATCAGCAAAATGCTGCAATTTATTTGGAAATAAATTCCCCTTCTTGGTGGACTACCAGGTGAAAATGATTAATATGGTACAAGAGACTTGTTTTTAATCAATTCACATTTGATGACTTCAAAAAACATCAATGCACCTTTTAATATAAACGAGCTCTACAGTATTATATATCTGCATTTTTGCTATTCATGTCTTTGAATACTCTAATCCTTTAAAATGAAGTGCAAACCAGAAAAAAGTTCTATCATATAATTCTCTTAAGCTTTCTTCTGATGTTATCATGGTAGCAGGAGGTCTTGCATATTAAGCAGGCAACATTCAACATCACTCATCACTTCCCTTTCAACTGCTGTGTGAACTAACGAGGTTTTATCTGGACAGGATGTTGTGTAATGTAATACAGATACCATATGGTCAATTTGAAGATCAAGATGGTGATTTTGAATTAAAGAACAGGCATGTACAATGGGCATAACATATGAGAAATTTTTTTTTAATCAAAAACTATAAGTTCATCTCGGCCTAAAAAATTTGGGCAGACGCTCCCGTGCGGCACATGCCAGCAACCCCCCCCCATCCCCCTATGAAATGAGCAATAAGTAGGAGAGTTATACATGCTATCATACCTAAAATTTTATCAGAAATATAGATACGATACTATGATTCTCCCCAACATGCTACATTAGATAAGCTAACCCCATTTATAAAAGATACACAAGAAGGTCCGGGTTCGAGCCCCGTGGCCGGCGAGGGCCTTTCTGTGCGGAGTTTGCATGTTCTCCCCGTGTCCGCGTGGGTTTCCTCCGGGTGCTCCGTTTTCCCCCACAGTCCAAAGACATGCAGGTTAGGTTAACTGGTGACTCTAAATTGAGCGTAGGTGTGAATGTGAGTGTGAATGGTTGTCTGTGTCTATGTGTCAGCCCTGTGATGACCTGGCGACTTGTCCAGGGTGTACCCCGCCTTTCACCCGTAGTCAGCTGGGATAGGCTCCAGCTTGCCTGCGACCCTGTAGAACAGGATAAAGTGGCTACAGATAATGAGATGTATGTGTGTGTATGTATATATATATATATATATATATATATATATATATATATACACACACACACACACACACACACACACACACACACACACCATGGCATTGATTCGTGCAATATACATTATAAATATAATGAATCATTGAACAGGCAAAATAATTTTCGACCTACCTTTGTGTTTTTTGGTGTATATGTGAAGTTCGATAGTCCTTGCCCCTCTACTAGCGTAGTTCATCATGTCAGAACACAATGAGCAAAGTACTTTTTCTGGGACGTCTATTTTCCGTATGTGATCACCGAGCTTCATTGTGACAGTCTGCTTGTCGATCTCGACATTCAGTGTTCTTTCTAACCAAGCCCATTGAAAACAGTTCTTTATTCCTGCATCTTTATCAATCTCCCTCGCTCGATCCTCTTCTTTCTTATCCAGGACTTTTGCCATTGTCGATATGCTAAAACATCCCGCCTGAATACGTCTTTCCGATTTTACAAATGCGTATCTTCAAACAGTGTGTACGGTCGGTGAACGGCGATTGCAAGCCATGCGTGGAGAGCATGTGCACTTGTGTTTATACACTGCACGCGATGGGATTTCCCGAAAATTCTACCGTAAATAAGTCGAACATTGTCGCAAAAGTGAATGTTAATTACGACATGTCGAAAGACTCGTGTGTGTTAACCCGGAGCCCACCAAGAATCAAGACGTTATAAGCTGACCACAGATCGTTAACCATACCCCCCCCCCCAAAAAAAAAAATTTCTCAACAGATTTACATCGATCTCAAAAACGATCATTTTGGTCTGAAAAAGTCGGAAATCCGCCGATCGGCGGAAAATTCTCATCCCTGCAAATAGTAAGAAAAAATAACTAATTATACAAAAAAAACCAAGCAAACAAATAATAAAGGCAATGTTTTGCTTTGTTTTTTACTATTACAAAAACAGTGTGGTTTTGAATTCTAGTCTTGTATAGAAATGAAGAAAGAGACCACACAAGACTACAGCAGCACAAATTTATGTATTTTATTTTGGGTATATTATTATTATTATTATTATTACTACATTTTTTTTATGCAATTAAACAACCTTTACACACGCAAATCTATTAGAACAATTCCAAGGAAGAGGATTATTTTTAGTAATAATAATAATAATAATAATAATCTTGTATGCACTGTGTCACATGAAAGTTTAAAAAATTAAGATAAATTGATTTACTGATTAAGTTAATTTGATTTATTGTTTTATTAAACTGATGTATTGATTTATCAAACTGATTAATATCTCATCTCATTATCTGTAGCCGCTTTATCCTGTTCTACAGGGTCGCAGGCGAGCTGGAGCCTATCCCAGCTGACTACGGGCGAAAGGCGGGGTACACCCTGGACAAGTCGCCAGGTCATCACAGGGCTGACACATAGACACAGACAACCATTCACACTCACATTCACACCTACGCTCAATTTAGAGTCACCAGTTAACCTAACCTGCATGTCTTTGGACTGTGGGGGAAACCGGAGCACCCGGAGGAAACCCACGCGGACACGGGGAGAACATGCAAACTCCGCACAGAAAGGCCCTCGCCGGCCACGGGGCTCGAACCCAGGACCTTCTTGCTGTGAGGCGACAGCGCTAACCACTACACCACCGTGCCGCCCACTGATTAATATAAATTGATAAGAGATTTACAAAATCTGAATTTTACACAGGATTATGCACATAAAAAAGTGAAAAGTCCCACATGTCTGATTAATAATAAATATTATACAGCAAGCCTCTGTGATTTCCACACCTGATCATGGATGACGAATCAAATGGTGCTGGATCATACGATGTTATAAGAGCTATATTGTGATGTATGAATGAACATCATGATGCATTTTTGTGTTTAGTTAAGCAGCTGTGAGTTTACAACTCCACTGTTAATCACAGTAAAAGTTAACCTTTTTTTTCCGAGTAACTCTTCTTCTTCTGGCTGCTCCCAATTAGGGGTCGCCACAGCGGATCTTTCGTCTCCATTGCTCCCTGTCTTCCGCATCCTTCTCTACCACGCCTGCCACTTTCATGTCCTCTCTCACCACATCCATGTATCTCCTCTTTGGCCTTCCTCGTTTTCATTTGCCTGGCAGCTCCATCCTCAACATTCTCCTTCCAACATGCTCTGCATCTCTTCTCAGGATGTGCCCGTACCATCTCAGTCTCATCTCTCTTAGCTTCATTCCCAAGCTCTCCACATGTGCTGTCCCTCTGATGTGCTCGTTCCTTATCCTGTCCAACCTTCTCACTCCCACTGCAAACCTTAACATCCTCAACTCCGCCACCTCCAACTTTGCCTCCTGTCTCTTCGTTAAGGGTACGGTCTCCAATCCATACATCACAGCTGGTCTCACTACTGTCTTATACATCTTACCTTTCACTTTTTCCGGGACTTTCCGATCACAAATGACTCCCGAAATCCTTCTCCAGCTGCTCCACCCTGCCTGCGCTCTCTTTCTCACCTCACTATCGCAGCCCCCATTTTCCTGCACAGTTGACCCCAGGTACTTGAATTCCCCAACTTTCTTTACGTCTACTCCTTGCATCTTCACTACACTCTCATCCCCATTCTCATTGATGCACATGTATTCTGTTTTGCTCCTGCTCACCTTCATTCCTCTTCGTTCCAATGCATACCTCCATCTCTCCAAACCCAACTCAACCTCCTTTCTACTTTCACCACATATCACAATATCATCCGCAAACATCATGTTCCATGGTGACTCTTGCCTCACTTTGTCCGTCAAGCTATCCATCACTATGGCAAACAAGAAAGGACTTTTTTTCCTAGTAACTGTTGGATGAAAAACATGCATCAACTGTATCTGTATCTATCCATCATCATATTTTTTTAATTATTATACCATTTATAACCAGTTATAATAGGTAATTGTTCGTTGTTGCTGTAGGGCTTTTGAAACTAAACCCATCCCTTTGCGCTGATGCTAAAAATAATTTGATAAAACTCACACCATTGTGGTTCGACATGGAACATTTTGGGTTGTTTTGCAGACAGATCACCACTAGAGGGCCTGAGTGGACTGCTTCTGGTTCAGGACGACTTAGACAAGATTTATAAACATTTTCACATCTTGCACACTGCAACACTTCATATTTGCCTTCTTTTTCTATACTTCACATTTAGTATTAGTTTATAAATATTAACAGTTCATGGTTATAGCCGATTCCCGTAAGCTCATTTATCGCACACTGAAAGTAAATCTTTGCAAAACTAAGAAGCAGCAGGTCAAGAGATTTAAACAGACCTCATGTCCCTTACAAGCAGGACACCGGATGAAAGTTTAATGCCGAAGCAGCCGAGAGCAGACGAGATGTTCGGAGTAATAGAATCAGTCTGGCTTTGAAAATACGTATCAGTGTCCTCTGGGGCAAGTGGAACCGTTTCTCCTGCCCTTCGCACTGATGTACAATTATAAAGACAAAAAGACATCAGGGAAGCACCGGGTACTGAATATACACAGTGTCCTGGTACAAATCTGTCTGAGGTTTACTGTTCTGCTTTGTGAATGCCTTTATAGCAAAGAAATAAACCATTATACCATTGTAGGAAGTGTTGATGTAGCACTGGGAGATATGTTCAAGAAAAGCATTAGCGACTTCCGGTGTAGCGACTAATGGAGTAGGACGCGTTTCTCCGAGCTCCTGCAGCAACCTTTAAAAAACCCTATTTTAGGTACACCTTTTGTATCTTTTTTCGGTGTGTGTGTTCTCCACCACCATAATTTGAATTTAACGCTGGTTTTTTTTTTGCCGATCTAAATGCCTCCAAAGCCTAAAGTACCTGTGCAGCCACCGCGGCCTGCTTCGCACGTTACATCCCCGCCTCGTAGTGATTCTTCTTCTGGTCTGGCTGAAGCCGCAGGCGGCGCTGCTTTCCACGACTTTAAGGCCGAGCTGCTCTCGTCACTCCGTGTTGAGATGTCGGCTATTTTTAAAACTGAGCTTCAGGCTGCCTTGACCGAAAACTTGTCAAATATCAAGGCTGAGCTACAGGCAGTGAAGACTGAATTATCCAGTAGCATTACAAACATCCAGTCCGATGTGTGCACTCTGAAGACTACCGTAGGTGAAATGGAGACATCGCTGTCCTCCTGCGCCGACGACATTACTACCTTACAGGCTAAAGTGGAGCATCTGACAACTGAACTGACGAGATTGGACAATAAATGCGAGGATTTGGAGGCGAGATCGCGGCGCAACAACATACGGCTAGTGGGCATTCCCGAAGACTTTTCCACCTCCTTTACTGCTACAGCTGTCTCCTCTCTGCTCAAGGAGGCCTTTAACCTCGCGAAGGAGCCTCTCGTGGACCGCGCTCATCGTACTCTCCAGCCGAAACCGAAGCCCGGAGAGCGCCCGCGCCCCATAATCGCTCGTCTGCACTACCATACAGACTGTGTGGACATACTGCGCCGAGCCAGGGCTCAGCAACGGATCAAGATTGGAGACATGAGTTTTTCTGTCTTCCCCGACCACACTCCGAGGACGGCCCGTGCCCGAGCCTCCTTTAATGAGGTCCGACGCCAGCTCCGCGAAATACCGGGGATTCGCTTTGGTTTGCTGTACCCGGCGCGCCTCCGGGTCACTCATAACGGTGCAGAGAAGGAGTTTAAATCACCAGAAGAGGCCAGTGCATTCATCAGATCGCTCAGTAGTGAGAGAACCGAGAAATGATACACAACCTTGAGGAAGCAGAGTCAGTTAATATTGACAGTTATTACTTTATTTCATTTGTTTCCTCTTTATTATTCTCATATACGCACAATGTGTGGTTTTCAGTTTTCACTTGGACTTGATTGGTTGTACCGATCTGTCAAATGTTGCTAGGACTGCAGGAGCTCAATCCGAAGCTCGATAGTCATGCTCAAAGCCGCAAGTTTTCGTTTTGGGGATCTGACTCCTTGTGGAGTTAGCACTGGGTTCTCCATCGTTTGGGGATGGGGTCGTTGTAAGTGCAATGGGGCGGGGTGGGGGGTTCAATTTGTAAGTGTGGTGTTTTTTTTTTTTTATTTTTATTTTATTCTTTTTTGTGGGTTTTTTTTATTTTTTGCGTTTTTCCCCTCTTTTCCTTCCTTCCCTGGGGGTCCGTTTTCAGTCTATTTCTATCTCTAGGAACTTAACATATGTCCACCAACGCTCGTACTCCTGATATTCCACATATTGGGTCCTCTGTGAGATTTTTGAGCTGGAATATTAAAGGCATGGGGAGTCCAATTAAGAGATCAAGGATATTTGCTCATTTGAAACGTCTTAAAGCTGACCTAGTGTTTCTGCAGGAAACCCACATGCGCGTCAAAGATCAGGTCAGACTTAAATGTTCCTGGGTTTCTGAGGTGTTTCACTCTAATTTCAACTCTAAAGCCAGGGGGGTTGCTATTTTAATTGGTAAGTCAATCCAGTTTTCAGCTTCTAAGGTGATATCAGACAAAAACGGCAGATACTTAATTGTTACAGGCACGCTATTCCATACTCCCGTTTTATTAGTTAACATATATGCCCCCAATTTTGATGATCCACACTTTATGAATAAACTTTTTGAATGTCTTCCCTCATTGAACAACAGCCTTCTTATAATTGGAGGGGACATGAACTGTGTAATTGATCCCAACCTAGACCGCTCTAACCCACAAACTCTGACCCCTTCTTTAATGTCAAGGTCACTTTCAGATTTTATGTCTAAGAACAGTTGCATTGATCCTTGGAGATTTTATAACCCTTGTACCAAGGAATATTCATTTTTCTCTCAGATGCATCAGTCTTTCTCTCGGATTGATTATTATTTTATTGATGCCAAACTAATTCCCAAAGTACTGTCTGTCAATTACCACCCGATTGTTATTTCTGACCATGCTCCTCTTTCTTTAGATATTCAGTTTTCTTCACAACCCCGTTACTCAACACCTTGGAGGTTCAATACATTACTTCTCTCAGATGATAAGTTCACAGAATTTATTGCAACTAAAATTGATGATTATATCTCTATAAATCAGAATGATATGGAACCTGTTTCTTGTTCATTGCTGTGGGAATCATTAAAAGCATACTTGCGGGGACAAATTATTTCCTACTCTGCCCACTTGAATAAGTCCCGTAAAACCAAATTGCAAGAACTCTCTATTAATATCGCCAAATTGGACCAACAACTCGCTACTTGCCCCTCTCCCAGTTTACTTAAACAACGTGTTGATTTACAGACTGAATTTGATCTCATTACCACTAGTGATGCAGAGCGACTTCTCTTACGATCACGCTCCACATATTATGAACATGGCGACAAGGCAAGTCGGCTCCTGGCTCATCAACTACGTCGCCAGGCAGCCTCACGTATGATCCCTCAGATAAAAGATTCATCTGGCTCATTGCATAAGGATCCCATTACCATTAATTCTGTTTTTCACTCATTTTACTCCTCTTTATATACATCTGAATCTTCACCTGACACCACTGAAGTGAATTCATTCCTGGATAGCCTCAATTTTCCTGTGTTAAGCTTAGATGCTGCTAAAAAACTTGATTCCCCATTAACGGTAGAAGAAATCACTCTCGCTGTGAGTAGCATGCAAAATAACAAAGCTCCTGGCCCTGATGGATTCCCAGTTGAATTTTTTAAGAGATTTCAGGAAAAACTGCTCCCTTTACTGCATGCTCTTTATAAAGAATCACTGGAACATGGCACTCTCCCTCCCACTTTAAGGCAAGCCTCCATAAGTCTCCTCTTAAAAAAAGATAAGGATCCAAATCTCTGCAGCTCATACAGACCTCTCTCATTAATAAATGTAGATGCTAAGATCCTTGCTAAAGCTTTGGCCTGTCGCCTGGAAAACATTGTACCAACTATTGTCTCACATGAGCAAACTGGATTTGTTAAGGGGCGGCAGTTATTTTTTAATGTCCGCACACTCCTAAATATTATTTATTCTAAAACTACCACAACAACACCCGAAGCAGTAATCTCGGTTGATGCAGAAAAAGCTTTCGACAGGGTTGAATGGGACTATTTATTTACTATACTAAAGAAATTTGGACTGGGAAATGGGTTCATTTCATGGATACGTCTCCTTTATACATCTCCACAAGCAAGCATCTCCACTAATGGCATCCAATCCAGTTTTTTTTACTCTAACCCGTGGTACCAGACAGGGGTGTCCCCTATCTCCTCTATTGTTCGCACTAGCTATAGAGCCCTTGTCAATCTTTCTGAGGTCCTCCTCAACTTTTAGAGGGATCTCACGATTGGGCACAGAATTTAAGTTGTCACTTTATGCTGATGATTTATTGTTATATGTCTCAGATCCTGTACTTTCCATTCCCACAATTTTATCTGCTTTCCAGAGATTTGGATCATTCTCAGGCTATAAAGTGAATATCTCTAAAAGTGAATGCTATCCTATTAATGCTTCAGCATCACAGCTTACACAGTCAGATATCCCTTTTAAGATGAATCTGTCTGGCTTTAGGTATCTTGGGATCAGCGTTACTAGAACGTTAAAGTCACTTTTTTCTGCTAATTTTTTACCTTTAATGTCTAAAATTAAATCTGACTTCCAAAGATGGAGAAGCTTGCCTCTCTCGTTAATTGGAAGAATTCACGCAGTTAAAATGAACATTTTGCCCAAATTTCTATTTTTGTTCCATTGTCTCCCACTTTTCCTGCCAAAGCAGTTTTTTAAAACAATTGATCAAACTATTTCTGATTTCTTATGGTGTGGAAAGGCTCCCAGGATCCGTAAATCCATACTTCAGAGATGTAAATTCAATGGTGGATTGACACTTCCGAATTTCCAACTGTATTATTGGGCGGCACATATTCATAAAATTTCATTTTGGTTCAAATCTACCAATCTGCCATGGTGCAACTTGGAGGCACAGTCATGTGTTTCATCCTCCTTACCTGCTTTACTTACCTCTTCTATTCCATCTAACCCCTCTGGCTTTACAAATAATCAAGTGGTTCTCTCCA
The DNA here is from genome assembly GCF_027579695.1 of Neoarius graeffei. Lineage (NCBI taxonomy): Eukaryota > Metazoa > Chordata > Actinopteri > Siluriformes > Ariidae > Neoarius > Neoarius graeffei. The sequence continues at coordinate 58,009,347 of NC_083585.1, read as the reverse complement.
CACTTAAAATTTGGTATCAATTTAGGAAGCACTTCAAATTTAAGTCAGCGTCTACATTAGCTCCTTTACTGAAGAATAATTTATTTCAACCTCCGTTTACAGATTCAACCTTTCTTGCATGGCATAATAAAGGCCTGAAATGTTTTAAAGACCTTTACAAGGATGGTATTTTTCGCAGCTTTATAGATCTCTCAAAAGAATTTCATCTCCCACCTTCTCATCTCTTTCGATACTTTCAAATTAGACACTGCGCTAAAGCTTTGTTTCCAGTTTTTCCTTCCTTACCGCCTACTCTACACTGGGAGGTGTTTTTAAACCGCGATCCACTTCAAAAATCATTTATTTCTAAAGTTTATAACGAACTTCTTTCTTTTGATTGCTCGCCAGTTACTAAAGTTAAGACTGCCTGGGAAGATGAACTGGATCTAAACTTGGAGGATGACTGGTGGGACACTGCTCTTAAGAAAATTCACACAAGCTCATCCTGTGCTCGTCTCACACTTATACAGTTTAAAGTACTGTTTAGAGTCCATTTTTCCAAAGCTCGATTGTCTCAAATCTATCCCAGTATTGCTGACAAATGCGACAAATGTCATGCCTCATCCTGCAATTTAACCCATATGTTCTACTCTTGTCCGCTACTCTCTTGCTTCTGGTTGAATTATTTTGATACCATGTCTAAAATACTATCAGTGACCATAAAAGTCTCCCCCCATGTTGCTATATTCGGGCTCCCAGAGGACCATAACCGGTTTACCTCTCATCAATTGGATATTTTAGCTTTTACTTCCTTACTGGCAAGACGCCACCTTCTACTCCACTGGAAGTCGACTAAAGCTCCCTCGAGTCGTCAGTGGCTCAGTGACGTCATGTCTTTTCTAAAGTTGGAAAAGATCAGATATTCAGTGAACGGTAACTCTGCTAAATTTTATAACAAGTGGCTTCCCTTTCTTACATTCTTCCACTCTCTCCAGTCTCTGCCCCCTAACTGACGGACCCTCTCGTTCCCTTTTTTTTTTTTTTTTTTTTTTTTTTTTTTTCCCCTTTTGGTTTTATTTGTACTGTGTAGCTTTAATATTTTAATTATTTCATAATAGAATCTCGTTATCAATTTTTATTTTTTTTTTTTTTGAATTGTGTAATGTTCTTGTTTGTATGAAAAAAAAAATCCTAATAAAAATATTAAAAAAAAAAAAAAAAAAAGAAAAGCATTAGCGGGTGTAAAAGGCCTTCCATCTTGGGATTTGGTGAAATTCTAGAGGGTATACATCACTTTTCTGCCAGAACGTGCCCCCTCAGTCAGGTTGAGGAGCAAAACATGGTGGTATTAGTCAGGGAAACAGCGAAATCAGGAATATAAACATGTATTTGCTTAAATTAAAGGTTTTAGGTTTAGACTCGACAGTGATCCTTACATTCTTCCAAAAATTCAGTGGTGCATTGACATTGATATGGCCAGGACCCAAGTTTCCTGATATGTACCTGATTTCAACCAAAATGAACACACACGAATAATTTTTTTTTTTTTCGTTTTTACTATAATTTTTATTTGGAAAGCCTCCTTTGTTCGTAGCCAACATTACATTACAGGCATTTAGTAGATGCTCTTATCCATCCAGAAGGACGTACCATACAACAGGACCCTGACACACCCCACCCAGCGAGTAGTTGGGGGTTCCGTCAGTGCCTCGCTCAAGGGCACTTCATCCATTCCTGCTGGGGAAGCTGGAGAAGCCATGGCCTTATGATTAGAGAAGCAGCTTTAGGACCAGAAGGTCGCTGGTTTGATTCCCTGGACCAGCAGGAATGGCTGAAGTGCCCTTGAGCAAGGCATCTAACCCCCTACTGCTCCCCAGGCTGCTCTGGGTATGTTGTATGTCACTCTGGATAAAAGCGCCTGCTAAATGCCTGGAATGTAATGTACTGTAATACTATGCTGGTTCAGGGAATCAAACCAGTGACCTTTTGGTCCCAATGCTATTTCAATAAACTCTAGGCCATGGCTTCTCCTGTTGCCAAAACATTGCTAAAAAATACAGCCAGAGAATGAATAACTGATGAAGTCAATACAGTATATAGCTTGAGATATGATTTTACCCAAAAATACAGCTTACCCGACAAAGCTGTAACCACAGATCCACATTTCAGTCCCTGGATTCCATTTGTTTCTGCAAATCCATTTGATTCTCCATTCTGTAGCTTTAAGCCATCTATAAACTCAATACAGTCAATCTCACAACAACCGTTTCCTATTTTAGATGTGTTTTTGCAGTATTTGAGCCTAATGCTCACGCTACCCCCAGTCGTCTTTTTTTTTTTTTTACTCAGTGGGTATAAGTGCAGTGACTGTTACAAGTCTATTACTGCTGTCGACAAATTTAAATCTATTACATCACCCAACACAAACAGGACTATAAGTCTAATGAGTATAAATCAGAAATATATATATTTTCCTACACATTACAGGAACATCAGCAATAAGTAAAATGTCCAAGTAAACCTCAAAATACAAGTTTCATACATGAGTGTGTATTAAAAAAAAACATACATTACCAAAAACATGCTCAATATAAATTTAGCAACTAAATTTTAAGCTAAAGTTAATCTGACAGACATGGTCTCAAGCTAGCTTCAGCTATCAAAGCCTGATAAACAAAGACTGGATAAACACCAACAAACCAAATCAACATTCCTCAAAAAAAAAAAAGGAAAGAAAAATCTGAATTGACCCTCCAAATCCTAGACACGTTCCAAGATGGCAGAGCTGTTGTGTCTGGCTTGGAGGAGATATTTAATTTTTATATTTAACAGTTATTCTACTCAATCTTGTCATACATATTGAGCACGTAGCACCGAGTTGTCTATAATCCATGTACGACGAGATTGAGTGGAATAACTGTTTTATTCTATCCACATTCACTGGATTTGGAGAAACAGAGCATTTTTTTTTTTTGCAAATTCAATAAATAAAAACTTTGTACAACACGTCCAACAAAAAAATTTCTGCTTGGAATGTGAACAAACTGGTGAAATGACAGGAACAATTTGTGGAAAATGCGATAATAATAATAATTCTTGAAAAAAAAAAAAAGATATGTTCTTACCAGGGCGGCGCGGTGGTGTAGTGGTTAGCGCTGTCGCCTCACAGCAAGAAGGTCCGGGTTCGAGCCTCGTGGCCGGCGAGGGCCTTTCTGTGCGGAGTTTGCATGTTCTCCCCGTGTCCGCGTGGGTTTCCTCCGGGTGCTCCGGTTTCCCCCACAGTCCAAAGACATGCAGGTTAGGTTAACTGGTGACTCTAAATTGAGCGTAGGTGTGAATGTGAGTGTGAATGGTTGTCTGTGTCTATGTGTCAGCCCTGTGATGACCTGGCGACTTGTCCAGGGTGTACCCCGCCTTTCGCCCGTAGTCAGCCGGGATAGGCTCCAGCTTGCCTGCGACCCTGTAGAACAGGATAAAGCGGCTAGAGATGAGATGTTCTTACCATCAAATACTTTCATTTCTTTTTTTTTTTTTTTGGGGGGGGGGGGTCTTCTTCTTCTTTAGGGTTTCTGGATGGTTGGCAAACCAACTTAAAGGTGCATTATCGCCACCGACTGGCCTGGAGTGTGGAACAGGAGATTGGGGGGGAGGGTATATTCTTTTAGCTATTTCTGTTTCTTTTAAATAATTGATAAAAAAAAATTGGGGGGTTTGTTTTCGAGTCGAGTTTTTATTTCGTCCTCAGTTGGTTCAGCAACACACTCCACCATTTTGTTTTTCTTTACTCACTATATGAGCTGATATCCTGGTAGTAGTATAGTAGCCAATCAGAGTGCGCAGTTGCTCATATCTAGTGAACATGGACAGAATAATAACGGATATGACAAAATAATATTACCGAGATATACATTCCGTCACAATACACTTTAGTGACGGCATTCTGAGCACCAGGACTTTTACAGCAACTCTAAAGGCCGAAATTTTTCTCTTCTTCATTTCAAACTACTTAAATTTGGTAAGAGTTGACATTTTTTTAATGCCGTTGCAACTTTAACCAAGTGAAAACGAGACATTGTATAACAAAACTGGAACAAACTGTAGTCTCTTATGCTTTAAGAACTTGTCAGCATGACGATATTAGATAGCTTGTCAGGTTGCTAAGAAACAGCGAAACTTAACATCCCATCACGCATTGTGTCTTATAAAACCATTTTTACCCACAGCCAAGTCCTATTCTCCTCCATTCCTGCAGCCTGTGTTTGTGCATTTGGCCGTTTCCATCAGTTAAGCCGCCTACACGGCTCATCACACCACACCGGCTGGTCACGCTAACAAATGTCCAGAGAATCAGCTCATTATCGGGAGAATGTCACACTAAATCTGTGAAGCAAAACAAAACCAAAGCGCGAAAGATGTCAGGATCAGGGGCGTCATTAAGACAGGTTGAGGTTTGTTCGCTGCTCCACACCAGGTCAATGTGAAGATCGATAATAAATTCTAATTACACACATTGCTGTGTTCTGAATTAACCATTAGCATCAATAAAAAGGTTTTAGGGCCACGGTGTCTAATTGGTTTTCTGCTCTCGTTCCTTCGAGAGCATCAGTTGAACTGCAGCATTATTGAATTTGCGATTCTGATCTCACTCATTGTAATCGTTTCTGTAGAAAAAGCTCGTTCACAAGGACTTTTAAGGATGATTTACAATGATCTAGAATGAAAAATAACCGAATTCTGATTGAACATACAGATGTCATTGATATTGTAAGGAGACATTTAACATTTATGGAAGGAGTCTCCAGTGTCGGTATTGCGTGGAAGCTCAAAGTGTTCAGCACAAGTTCAGAAAAGTTTCTGAATTATTAGTAAAAAGCTTTACTAATTATAAAATGTTAATCATTAGCTTGCCAATGTAGTACAATGACTGTAAAAAAAATAATAAATAAATAGACAATGTAATATCTTGAAAAAGTGACGCGACCACAGGTCTAGCGCCCCTGCTGGCTGAAGTATAATGTATAGCTCTGCCCATCCCCATGTGTTTCGATAGATAGATAGATAGATAGATAGATAGATAGATAGATAGATAGATAGATAGATAGATAGATAGATAGATAGAACACAAGATCCACTCAGCTGACACTGGTTTCCATTGGAGATGTGTATAAACTTGTGCTAATAATCTATATCCACATTATTAAATTTGTAATATATAACTAATATACAATATAATGAGACAAACATTATGATTCATAATGAATAAAACTTGTTTATCTTTATACATTAGACGACAAATTTTCCAAAGCCTGCACTGACTTTGGGCTAACCATCAGTCTCAAGAAGACCAAGGCACGCCAGCCTCTCCTTGCATGGAAATCGATGGTTCCTCTATCAAGGTGGTCAATGACTTCACCTATCTGGATTCAACAATAATGGACAACCTCTCCCTTGACGATGAGGTAAGCAAACGCATAGCCAAGGCTGCAGGTGCAATGGCAAGACTTCAGGATTGTGTCTGGGAAAACAGCTACCGTACCTCATGGTTAAGGCTAAAGTATTGGTCGATCAGTCTTGCATTCTATCTATACTCCTCTATGCTAGTGAAACATGGACCACCTACGCCAAGCATGAAAAGAAGCTAAACAGCTTCCATCTACGTTGTTTGAGATGCATCATGAACATCCCCTGGCAGGCTAAGGTATCAAACTCTGAAGTTTTAGAGTGTGCAGGCATTCTGAGCATACTCGGTCTGCTTAGCCAGAGACGCCTGACCTGGCTTGGACACATCAAGAGAATGGACGATGGCAGGACCTTCTCTATGGCAAGCTGTCTGAGGGCACAAGGCCCATTGGCCACCCAAAACTCAGTTTCAAGGACGTTATCAAACAGGACCTCAAGAAGACCAGCATCGGCACCACAGATTGGGAAGAGAAAGCAGTGGTTCGTTTCACCTGGCGATCGGCTGTTGGACAAGGAGTGAGGGAGTTTGAAGAGAAAATGCAAACTATGCTTGCAGAGTGATGGCGGAGACAGAAGGAAGGGCCAGCAGGACCCTCAGCGTTTAAGTGTCACAACTGCAGCCGAGACGGTCACTCAAGAGTAGGCTTGCTGAGCCACATCATGATTCATAATGATCAAACATGCACCTCTTTTCTGCAAACGATTGAGCCTTTCCAACTTTGTCACATCTGCATTTGACCAGACCACATCACGGTAGTCGAAGAGAGGTAAAACCGAGGTGTTAAAGATCATCTCGCTGGTTTGGTACCAATGTATTTTCTGAAACATCCCAGTATCCCTGATCTCTTGCTGATTTTAAAGCACAGGTAGTCAATGTGATTCAATGATTCCAGCTCAAAGAGGGGTCTGGAGTATCACTTAGGTATTTAATACTTGGTGTGCTCTCCAAATTTGACTATTACTAGATAAGGTGTTAGATAAACGCTTTGCTGAACCAAACACTATCGTCTTCGTCTTCTTTTTGTTCACGATCAACTCATTTCTATCAAACCAAGATGAAAGGTTGTTTAGATCCCCTCACAATTTCCGGTTAATTTCATTTGAGTCCTTGCTATCATAAAAAAATAGCATTATCATCTGCAATAATAATAATCATCTCATCTCATTATCTCTAGCCACTAATAAGGTCACTTTACAATTATAAGGAAATGGAGGGGGGGCCCAAATAAAGGTCAGGATGTCATTCCAATGGTGTAGTTACCACAGTCCCGCCAAAAGGTGCACAAAAACAAGTCCCACACCACAATGACGCCACTGGGCAACATCGCTCAGAACACCGCGCCATGGATCCACAAAGCGAGCACAGAAGCACCGCTACACAGAGTGCTGGCATGTCCCAAATCACCTGCACAGCTGCCGCAATGGCACCAAGCAACATCACTTGGAACACCGCGCCAAGCACTAAAGCACCGCTGAACAGAGTGCTGGATAACCCTGATGTTTAAAGAGCAACAAGCTCATTGCAGTCCATAGCTAGGAGCACAGGCATCACCCATGGCGCGCCAAGGCCTGAAGGGAACCAACGCCCAAAACCGGGTCCGGAGCTACACCACAACCAGTGGACAAAATACTCAAACAAAAACAAACAAACTATACTAACACAAAAAAGAAAAATAAATGGAAAATAAAATAAATTAAGCTCTGGTGAGAAGTGGCAGCCAGAATGCACATGGCGTACTCTCAACCAGAAATGGAAAAGCAGTTTTGCTGTGTTTCATGTTCATGGGTAGATCATTTATGAAAATGGGAAACAACAATGGTCCATGAACTGAATCCTGTGGTACTCCGAAAGAGACTGACAATGGGTCGGAGAGAATTCCATTAATAGATACTGACTGTGATCTGTTATCAAGATCGTTTTCAAACCAGAACAGACATTTTTGATTGACACCAATGCTCTGAAGTTTGCTCAGAAGAACTTGGTGACTAACCAAGTCAAAGGCCTTCTTTAGGTCTAGAAAAACTGCACCAATAAAGTTGCCATTGTCGATATTTCTCAGTATATCATCAGAAAAATGCACCAATGTTGTTGAGGTAGAGTGCCAAGCACAAAAGCACCACTCTGTTCTGGTTTGAAAACTATCTTGATAACAGATCATAGTCAGTATCTATTAATGGAATTCTCTCTGACCCATTGTCAGTCTCTTTAGAAGTACCACCGGGTTCAGGGTTCAATCTGTCAAAAACCAGATTGATCAGAGGACAGTATGTTGTTTTGCAATGGAGGATCATTAAGTTGTCTGTGTACTGTTTTCTCAAAGATCTTCATTACAATGACAAAATACCTTATTTCCCATGGGAGTTTTCTTGATTAAACAGTCTGTCCATCTATAGTGTGTAATCCGTACAGTTAGTTTTCCCTGTGCTGAGATCTGCACGTTTAATTTTTCCCCAGAAATTAGTTTTTAAAACGTTATTCCACTATATCGCAAGAAGGCATGGATAAAAATTTTGAATGAAGTGATTGGCAGCCTTGGTGACATGCTAGACCTTGGTATTGAGAGAAGGGGCGGGGCCCATCAAATCCAATTTTGACTCTCGTCTCTACCATGCAGACTCTGGATCCAAATTTGACATGATGGGTGAATTTTGAGTGGAATGGAAGAGCATGGAGCCATGCTGTCAAAAACAGTCACTGTTGTGGTACAAGAGGAAAAACAGCATGCCTTAACCCCCCACCAGCCAATTCCTAGCCACCAGTCAGGTCTCGTCCATCACACGACAGCTACCAACTGTGGACAGTGAAGGCCAATGCATGTTTCCTGAGACACATCTTTCAGCAAACTGCTGCTCACACTGCACCACAGTGTGGAGTAAAACACTCAGAGGAAAGCCCTTCTGCATACCTGAGCCAATATTTGGCTGATGTTCATCCTTTGGGGTCAAAGATGACCATGACTTCAATTTGGTGGGTGGAGGTTGTGAGTCTGGAGGTGACTGATGAGGCCAATCCAGGCTTTGAAGGTATGCCCACATGTTGATGTGATGGGTGGCACTCAACGTGCCAAGGTTGAGTACCTTCACTATCTTTTTGTTGTATACCCATCAGATTTTGTTGTATATCCATCTGTGACGGAGTGTCTGTCACTACAGTTGTGTATGTGCTCTGACTGCCATGCCAACAAGCCTGGCTCTTTGGTGTTGTGGTCAGGGTGCAGGTTTGGCATCCTGTAGACCTGAGTTCAAGGCAGGATAAGGTAACTGTTCTCTCGCTTCACTACAGATGGTGTCAGAAGTGGGATGGCTTGCCAGGAGGCCATTGGAGGTGTGCCCTGTGTGTGAGCTGTACGAGGGACCCCCAGGATAGGTGGCCTGTGTGAGGGACCCCAGAGATGGGTGAAGCACGAGTGTGTGGGGCACCTTGGTATGGGAGAAGTACAGCTTGGGGACGTGTGAGGAACACCTGTGTGCGTGAAGTGCATGAGTGCGCCTCCCAAAGGGGAGGGCAGTGTGATGGAGTGCCTGTCACTACAGTTGCATATGTGCTCCGACTGCCATACCAACAAGCCTGGCTCTCTGGTGTTGTGGTCAGGGTACAGGTTTGGCATTCTGTAGACTGTTCTCTTGCTTTGGTACACCATCTTTTTGTTGAAATCCATAAGATCAGGGCACAAATATTTAGTTAGCATCATGGTGACTGACAGGGGAGATCGTGTGTGCCCCTCCCACCGATCCAGGAGCCCATAACACCACGTTTTGATGTGTTTAATGACACCACCCAATCATTGGCTGCTTCTCTATAACAATATGTCTCAAAGTGCTCAAATTATATCTGCATGAACGAATGTTAATTAAACAGAATAACCTACTTTAAAGTGTCTGGGAAATACAGTGAAGCAAAACCTACAGACGTCAGTTCACACAGGAATAAACCATCCCCTTGTGAAATCCATCAGATCAGTGCACAAGTCACCATCTGCCTCTGCTCGGTTCTCACTCTGCCACAGCATGGATCTGGCTTGCCCTGGACTCTGCAGGTAGCCTCCTCCACACTCACAGATGGCCAATTATCAGAAATCAGAAAACAAATTTCCCCATCAGCTATGATTTAGTTAATATGACTCATTGCTCAGGGAAAAGAAGGGGGGGGGGTAAAATCACCATTTTGTGAAACTATTATGCTCATCGCTTCTCCATCACTCGTGTTGTGAGAAAGATGTTTAAGTTGAGATGGAGAAGCCAGATGAAGCCAATCAGTGCAAACACACAGACACAATGATAGATGTCCATGTGCAGCATTAATAACCAGAGAGCACTAGTCTTTACAAATTGAGCTGTAACGTGCGTCAGACATGCGCCAGCTGTATTTAACTCCAGTTTGTTTTCGATTGCTATTGCTCAGCGGTTTCGGGCTCTAATATCAATCACAGGTCCATTTATTTCTGCGAGAGAGGAGGGGAGGCTGTTTAATGGATGTCTCTGAGCAATTTCTATGATGAATCCGAGAAATCTTCTCAAGACAAATTAAGGAATGCTTTTGCACTAGATGTATTCTGCAGTAGCTATATTGACATTTAACAAAACACTTATACTGCAATTCATCTTGCCATACCCAGCTCTACCCTTTTACTACCGGAGTGAAATATTGGCTTAAAGCAAAAGCAAATCTGTGTTCACTGATGCACGTTAGATACCGTACGTGAGGGAATAAAACATGATGGTGTGCTGTTATAGGAAAATAAAGACAGGATGGTGTGATGAAGCAGAGTTACTGTTCCCACCCACGAGTTAAATCATTTCTCATAACAGCAGTTTTTATTAGCTCATGCGATCACACGTCATCCGTCCACAATTTACAAAAAATCGCTACTCCTCCTACAGGACTGATCGGATTTCAGTCAAACTCACATACGATGTTCCTCAGGTGGGTGTGCATAAAGGTTGTCAAGACGGTGGCGCCACCCGTCATGTTTACGATTTTATGGGTGTCTGAAAAATTTGGGTGACTCGTCACATAAAACACTGCTCTTTGTAAACTGCTGGGACATTTTCACTGAAACTCACCCAGAAGACTCTAAAGGCATACTCCAACAAGAATTGTTCACCAGGTGGCGCCACCTACCATGGATGCGGCTACACTGGGTCATATGCAATCTCATAAAAATCGCTACTCCTCTCACAGGATTGATCGGATTTCAAACTCGCGCACAACAGTGGCCAGGATGAGCTACAGCCTCCTTGAGGCTATCCCCCCCCACACACAACAGTGAATATCCATCCATTATTTGTAGCCACTTATCCTGTGCAAGGTCGCAGGGAAGCTGAAGCCTATCCCAGCTGACTATGGGCGAGAGGCGGGGTACACCCCGGACAAGTCACCAGATCATTGCAGGGTTGACGCATCGAGACACACAACTCGCATTCAAACCTATGGTCGATTTAGAGCTGCATGTCTTTGGACTGTGGGGGAAACCGGAGCACCCGGAGGAAACCCACGCAGACACAGGGAGAACATGCAAACTCCACACAGAAAGGTCCTCGTCGGCCACTGGGCTCGAACCCAGAACCTTCTTGCTGTGATGCGACAGTGCTAACAACTACACCATAGTCCCGCCCCAGTGAATATCCAAAGAGTAATATTTTAAACTTATCAGTGATATACTTTTTTTTATCCATTTAGAGTTGCATTTGACGAACATCCACAATATCGCAGTTAATAAGACATAAAATGCTGCTCGTCATACTACCAAGAAACTGGAAAGTGTGAACTCCTCTGTCCCAAAGACTTTCCGCATATCAGAAAACATCACACAGTTTAACAGTCAGATGTACAGTTCCGTGCAAAAGTCTCAGGCACGTAAAAAAAATGCTGTCCACCAAAAATGGCTTCAAAAATAATGAAATGAAATGAAATGTTTCAACATTAAAAAAAATACTATAAACAGTAATCAATAAGCCATAATAAATCAACATAAAGTCAGTATTTGGTGTGAGACGACCCTTTGCTTAAAAAAATTAAACTAATTAAATAAGTAAATAAATAAAAAAGTAGTCTCAAGTCCAGTGAGTGCAGTTTTATGCGGAAATGAGCTGTAGGTTTTACTGAGCATCTTACAGAACCAGCCGCAGTTCTTCTGGACACTGTGTCAAACTTGCTTCTTCATTTTGCACCAAAACCCAGCAGCCTTCATTATGTTTTCTTTTTTTAATCTGAAAAGTGTGCTCTTATGGAATATGCTGCTCAGATACAAACTTTTTTTCTGTAACATTTAATTTTGTGCTTGAAAAAAAAACCGAACGTTTGGAACTCTAAAATGTTTTTGTACCATTTTGACTCAATAATGTAGAATTCATAAAATAGAAATAAAAGTTTGTATAAAGAAAATAGGGTGCCTAATTCTTTTGGATAGTGCTGTACATATTTAGGCACTGCCTAAACGCGGAGCTCCCGATGAGTGTAAAATGTGTTCTTAAATAACCCCAAGTTATTTTTTAAAAAAAGCAAATTAAAAATAAGTGCTGGATAAAAACCTATCAGTCTTATGTAAATAAAGCTATAAATTTCATTGTCCGGTGGTCAAGTGTTTATGAGATACATTGCCTTGCACTAATGATTGGGCTCCCTGTGATGGTAGTACACCTTCGTACATACATATGGATGTGGTACAGTCAAGCCATCAAAAATCACTCGCTTCTTAATTTTACACCAAAACCCAGTAGCCTTTATTGTGTTTTCTTTTTTAATCTGAAAGTGCTCTCTTATGGAATATGCTGCTCAGATACAAACATTTTTTCTATAACATTTAATTTTGTGCTGAAAAAAAACCCAAACGTTTGGAACTCTAAAAAGTTTTTGTAATGTTTTGACTCGATAATGTAGAAGTCATGAAATAGAAATCTATAATAAAGTTTGTATGGAAAAAAAAGGGTGCCTAAGACTTTTGCACAGTACTGTATAATGGTAACACTGGAAGCTGCTTCCATAAATGTTAAATAAATGTCTCCTTTACCATAAACAATTATCAAATAAACTTGTTTTGAAAGATTATTGATTTAATAATATTAGGCTTACATCATTTTCATCATCCACCACAGAAGAATGAGCTGTTACTATAGAAACACATACCAGAACAAGCACATCGATAGAAGCCTTTATTATCATAAATAATAACTTTCCACTAGATTTCAGGGTGTGGCTGTTGGGATTTTGTACTCATCCAGCTACAAGGGCATTCATAAGATGAGGCATTGATGTCATATGAAGAGGCCTGGGATGCACTCCATTTTCCAGTTCTTCCACTCCAAACTTGGCAAACCATCTGTTCATGGATCTTGCTTTGTGCACAGGGGCATTGTCATACTGGAACAGGTTTGGGCCTCTTTGTTCCCGTGAAGGGAAATTGTAAAGCTATATACCGTAATACAAAGGCATTCTTGACAATTGTGAGCTTCCAACTTTGTGGTAACAGTTTGGAGAAGAAGCACAGATGGGTGTGATGGTCACGGGTGCACATACTTTTGGCCGTAAAGTGTAAAAGCAGAGTTTTACCTTAATATAACTTGTTTTAAATGTGCTCAGATTCATAATGCATTTGTTTCATGTATTTATTGTTTTAAACTTGATTTGTTTGTCTTTTATAGATGATCAATTCCTGCCCATCCATTCATCCATCCACCATTCCAATCACTCGCTTTTCTTTTTTTCCTGCCTACATAGAAATAAATTACGAGTAAACTTATCCTTGACAAAACAAGCCAGGAAAGCTCTAAATATTGCAGAAATACCTATATAATTTAGTTTGGACATGATCATCCACACTTAAAATAAGATCTGCATTCAAGTCCATGATCAAGTCTATTATCCTAATATCCAGAATTCTGTTGAGCATAAAGATACGGTCAAAGTCTTTGCATATTTTGAGCTCAATATTGGCAACACTCAGGACTAAAGCCAAGTTTCCTGTCAGTTCCATACAAATAGTTACTTCACCTTGTCTGTGTGTGTGTGTCATCTTCCAGATGGAGGAGGTGAAAGAAAGCACAAGGGATAAACAGAGGCTGGTGAGCAGATGGGATGAATAAACACCACACCCAGCCATGTCATGGCAGATAAGCTCCTTTTAGAACACTGGGCATCTAACAGATCACACCTACAGTAGGCCAAAGAAGATCAACTACTGTACTCAAACATACGGCTTTATTTTAGGGACTTTGTTAAACGTATTACAAAAATTCAATCAGTTCTTATGAATTTAAAAACTAATTCTCGGATTGGACATGAACTCCGCTCTGTAACTAACCCAAACCCGGATGATCAGAATCCTGGTTGAAGTCAAACAGTTTTCTGTCAGCACTGTTAAAATCAGAATGGGTTCATTTTCTATAACAGCAGCTCTGATGGTAGTGCCAGAGAGGACTGAGGTGGAGCGAGAGCCATAAACATATCACCACTTCCTTGTTCGATGTTCAGAAGGAGGAGTGAGAACTGATCCCCCTTTTTGCAGACAAGAACAACCCAGCACTCCATTCAAGTCAATGAGGAGGTCCATTTAGAACAAGAAGAACGAGAAGCAAAAAGTCTGTCACATGTACACTCAAGCACACTGAAATGTCTCTGGTTTCCAGAGACATGTGGTTAGGTTAATATGGGGCGGCCATGGGCTGAAGTTGGGCTGAAGTGCCCTTGACCAAGGCACCTAAGCTACAACCCAGAGAAAACCCATGCAGACACGGGGAGAAAATGTAAACTCCACACAGAAAGGCCCCCATTGGCTGCTGGGCTCAAACCCAGAACCTTCTTGCTGTAAGGCAACAGTGCTAACCACTACACTATGGTGATGCAAAGTGGGTGCACATACATTCATGAGACCAGAACTGTTCCACTTTCACTCCCATATACTGCTTTTTGACCAACAGGGAACGGGTTCTTGAACCAGATCCATTCAGGATTCTTGGGACCTTGATGCCAGGTAGTGAACCAGCCCACACTTTCACCAGTTTTGAGCAGAACCATTGCAATGGCTGCCAAAGGGTTGCTGGTTCAATTCCCAGGACCGGCAGGAAAAATGTGAGGGAAGTTGAGTGAATGTACAGCACTTTCCCCTTCCTCTGTATCATGGCTGAAGTACCCTTGAGTAAGGAACCAAACCCCCAACTGCTCCCTGGGTGCTGTAGCATAGCTGCTCACTGCTCTGGGTATGTGTGCGTGTTCATTGCTCACTTGTGTGCTCACTGCTTCAGATGGGTTAAACGCAGAGGAGGAATTTCACTGTGCTTGAGAGTACTTGTGATAAATAAGCTTCTTCTTCTTAATCATGGATGCATCATGAACGGAGGGTGTTGCACAATTCACAACAGGAGTAAACAGTAGTAGCAAGATGGCGGAGATGGAGCATTGATGACCTGCAAGCTTTTGTTCTGTTTTTGTAGATGTTTGTTTACATTCCATTGCATCCTCAATTGCTGCACTCTGCTTCCTCTCCAAACTAATTGCACGCCCCCTGATCTTATGGTTCACTTTGGAAAAACCAGCAATATTTTGGTTCCAGATGGGAACCAACTTTTCAGGTTCTGAACCGATTTATTTTTAATTGAGATGCTCTGAACGGTTCAAAATTTGGTGCACGAGCCAGAACAGAACCCCTTCCCTACTGGTGGAAAAGACGGAATGAATTCGAGATTAATTATGTTGCACTTGTTCCATCTTGGTATATTCCAAGATCTTTGGTAGTGTAGCTTCAATCACAAGTTTCTATAGTAACAACAAACACAGCGACTTGTATGGCAGATACTTCACATAATCCAAACCTAATAAACATTTATTTGTTAAATAACAGCATGTCGTTATGGGAAAATAATCAACGATTGAGTGGTTTAATGAAGTGCTGTTCCAAATTTGATTATTTTACACTGACGGCAGGTCTTGAAGCGTCTTATAAATGTATTAAAGAACAATACATTATACTTTTGTCTGGTTAATGTGGTGGAAAGGAGTTTAAAGCAAGTTCATTCTGGCAATTGTTTACATTACGCTAGGCATATCAGACACTCGCTGGCCGTGCTGGGAAAATTGTCCATGCAGACGCTCATCTAAGTTTCCAAACCTGTCACTGCTTAACTCTTGAATATTTTCTATCGTCAACACTCTCATTAAACAGCTTATAATCACCGCTTTCCAAATAAATTTATCTTGTTCAGTACTTTGGGAGTAACGGCAGTTTGAAATCGGTACAACAGAGTAAAAACTCTGCTTTCATGACTCTCTCTCTCTCTCTCTCTCTCTCTCTCGTGATCGGTTTACCACTGGATTACTTGTGAATATCAATCAGATAACTTTTATAGGGATGTTCTCTCACTCTCACTGTTTCTGATGAGGGATTCATCAAAATTTTCCGTCTGCGAGTTTTGATGTAATGATTTGTGGGAGACTTTGAAGTGAGTTTTCATAGCTTTACCTACTTTTTTTTTTCAAATCAAACTGATTCATGTAAATAAATAACTATTTTAAAATATAACTGGAGTTGTTTTCATGAAAAATATTGAGATCTTAGTGATCGGAGTGAGATTTAAAAAAAAAAAAAACAGACATCAGAAACACGAGCATCAATTTCAGTTCAGTTAATGTGAATTGTTTATTGGATGTGGATCAGACAGTTTTTTGAGGTTCGCCTTGAAAGCTGTGAATATTAATCAAAATGATCATTTATATTCTTTCATATAAACACTAGTGGGTCCTACTTTTGAGAAATACAAAAGTCTACAGAGCACAAAGAGGGGATTAGAAATAATATTGTATTACTTTTTTATTTTGATCGAGAATGGTAGATGTGAATGATGTTCAGTGCTTATTTATGCAGATTTTATAATTAACATTGATTTGTCCTTCTTTGTGATGTATAAATGAGAGTTAAGATCAGCTTTATATTGCACAAATAAAGCCATTGGGTGAAACTTTGAAGAAGAGTATGTCCAAATTTAACATTTTTACTTATTTAGCATAATTAATACTAATCAAATAGTAATTTTTTTTTACTAATTTTCAAGCTTTGTATTCAGTATACAACCATTTATGTGCCTGCCAATTTCCATGTAAATATTTTGAAAAAAAATTAAGAAAGAAAACGTTTGATCTCACTGGTTAACCCTCTACATGAGGAGCTGATCAGCCACAGGAGCACATTCAGTAAACGGCTGATTCTTCCACGCTGCACAACTGAGAAACACAGGAAATCATTCCTACCTGTTGCAGTCAAACTGTACAATGCCACTGTATAACTGTGGTACACTTCTTACCATGGATCCTTAACTCAGGTGCAATATATGTATATAGGAATCATTGTATACAGAATCACTTCATTTTGCTTTTACTTGAAGTTCTCATCTCATTTAATCTTCTTCCACTTATCCGGAGCCGGGTCACGGAGGCAGCAGTCTGAGCATGGAAGCCCAAACTTCCCTCTCCCCAGACACCTCAGCCAGCTCCTCGGGAAGAACACCGAGGCGTTCCAAGGCCAGCCGAGAGACATAGTCCCTCCAGCATGTCCTGGGTCTTCCCCGGGGCCTCCTCCCGGGAGGACATGCCTGGAACACCTCCCCAGGGAGGCGTCCAGGAGGCATCCGAAAGAGATGCCTGAGCCACCTCAGCTGATTCCCCTTGATGTGGAGGAGCAGTGGCTCTACTCCGAGCTCCTCCCGAGTGATTGTGCTTCTCACCCTCTCTTTAAGGGAGTGCCCAGCCACCCTGCGAAGGAAACTCATTTCGGCCGCTTGTATCTGCAATCTTGTTCTTTCGGTCATTACCCAAAGTTCATGACCATAGGTGAGAGTCGGAACGTAGATTGACTGGTAAATCGAGAGCTTCGCCTTTTGGCTCAGCTCCTTCTTCACCACGACGGACCGGTAAAACGACCACATCACTGTGGAGGCTGCACCGATCCACCTGTCGATCTCACACTCCATCCTTCCCTCACTCGTGAACAAGATCCCGAGATACTTAAACTCCTCCACTTGAGGCAGGACTTCTCCACCAACCTGGAGAGGGCAAGCCACCCTTTTCCGGTTGAGAACCATGGCCTCAGACTTGGAGGTGCTGATTCTCATCCCAGCCGTGTCACACTCGACTGCAAACCACCCCAGTGCATGCTGAAGGTCCTGGTTTGAAGAAGCCAACAGGACATCATCCGCAAAAAGCAGAGATGAAATCCTGTGGTTCCCAAACAGGACTCCCTCCGGCCCCTGGCTGCGCCTAGAAATTCTGTCCATAAAAATTATGAACAGAACCAGTGACAAAGGGCAGCCCTGCTGGAGTCCAACATGCACTGGGAACAGGTCTGACTTACTGCTGGCAATGCGAACCAGACTCCTGTTCCATTCGTACATGGACTTGACAGCCCTTAGCAAAGAGCCCCAAACCCCATACTCCCGAAGCACCCCCCACAGAATATCACTAGGGACACGGTCGAATGCCTTCTCCAGATCCACAAAGCACATGTGGACTGGTTGGGCAAACTCCCATGAACCCTCGATCACCCTATGAAGGGTATAGAGCTGGTCCAGTGTTCCACGACCAGGACAAAAACTGCATTGTTCCTCCTGGATCCGAGGTTCGACTATCGGCCAAATTCTCCTCTCTAGTACCCTGGAGTAAACCTTCCCGGGGAGGCTGAGAAGTGTGATTCCCCTATAATTGGTGGTGTACACTCTCTGGTTCCCTTTCTTGAAAAGAGGGACCACCACCCCGGTCTGCCACTCCAGAGGCACTGTCCCCAACCACCACACAATGTTGCAGAGGCGTATCAGCCAAGACAGCCCCACAACATCCAAAGACTTGAGATACTCAGGGCGGATCTCATCCACCCCCGGTGCCTTGCCACCGAGGAGCTTGCAAACCACCTCAGTGACTTTGGCTTGGGTAATGGACGAGTCCACCTCTGAGTCATCAGCCTCCACTTCCTCACTGGAAGACGTGACGGTGGGATGGAGGAGATCCTCGAAGTATTCCTTCCACCGTCCAACAATATCCCCAGTCGAGGTCAACAGCTCCCCAGCTGCACTGTAAACAGTGTTGGCAGAGTACTGCTTCCCCCTCCTGAGGTGCTGGACGGTCTGCCAGAATTTCTTCGAGGCCGACAGATAGTCTTCCTCCAGTTCCGAGTTTTTGCGTCCGCAACTGCCCAAGCTGCGGCACGCCTGGCCTGCCGATACCCGTCAGCTGCCTCAGGAGTCCCAGAGGCCAACATGGCCTGATAGGACTCCTTCTTCAGCATCCCTTACCTTCTGGTGTCCACCACCGGGTTCGGGGATTGCCGCCACGACAGGCACCAGAGACCTTGCGGCCACAGCTCCGAACAGCCATGCAACAATGGAGGCAGAGAACATGGTCCACTCAGACTCAATGTCCTCCGCCTCCCTCAGGAGCTGGGAGAAGCTCTCCCGGAGGTGGGAGTTAAAGACTTCCCCGACAGAGTGCTTGGCCAGACGTTCCCAGCAGACCCTTACCATATGTTTGGGCCTGCCAGGTCTGTCCAGCTTCCTCCTCTGCCAGCGGATCCAACTCACCACCAGGTGGTGATCAGTTGACAGCTCAGCCCCTCTCTTCACCCGAGTGTCCAAGACATAGGGCCGGAGATCAGAAGAAATGACAAAGTCAATCATCAAACTCCCACCTAAGGTGTCCTGGTGCCATGTGCACTTATGGACACCCCTATGTTCGAACATGGTGTTCGTTATGGACAAACCGTGACTAGCACAGAAGTCCAAGAACAAAACACCACTCGGGCTCAGATCGGGGAGGCCATTCCTCCCAATCACGCCCCTCCAGGTGTCACTGTCATCACCCACGTGAGCATTGAACTCCCCCAGTAGAACAATGGAGTCCCCAGTCTCAGCACCTCTCAGTACCTCTCCCAGGGACTCCAAGAAGGCTGAATACTCTATACTGCTATTCGGCCCATAGGCACAAACAACAGCAAGAGCCCTCTCCCCGACCCGAAGGCGCAGAGAAGTTATTTACTTGAAGTTATTGAACTTATTTAAATTTATTTGCATTCTTTTTTCAGACGATTTTATCTTCTATTTTTGGAAGTGCTTAATTATTCTCTGATTCAGGAGCTTTGTAGCAAATTTGAATTTCCCTCCAGGGATTAATAAAGTGATTCTGATAAATGAGGCCCATTTTGGGTCATGTGATCCTCATACAGAATATTATGGCAATTTTCTAAAAATTAAGCCTTTTTTTCAATCTTTTATTTGTAATACCTCAAGAACAGATAAACACATTTTAATTCTGTGAAAAAAAGTATGTTATTCTGCATTCAATTCTGAATTCAATGAGAACAGTTTCAAGTAATTTGGATTGAATTTTCACCTGATGTGCCGAGTTATAGCACAAACAGCCGTTCCATCACCAGCCTCTTTTTTCCCCTGTCTCTTAAAACTAATAACACACACAAAAAAACACAGCCTAACATTGTTTCATAGCAAACTCCTCCATCCTGGTGATATCTCTGTGTCAGAAAACTCCGTCACAGCTTTACCTCCAACTGCTCCAAAGCACTAACACTGGAGACTCCTTCCACAAACGGTAAATAAACATCCATCCATTATCTGTAGCCGCTTATCCTGTCCTACAGGGTCGCAGGCAAGCTGGAGTCTATCCCAGATGACTATGGGCAAGAGGCGGGGAACACCCTGGACAAGTCGCCAGGTCATCGCAGGGCTAACACATAGACAACCATTCACGCTCACATTCACACCTACGGTCAATTTAGAGCCACCAATTAGCCTAACCTGTATGTCTTTGGGGGAAATCAGAGCACCCGGAGGAAACCTACGCGGACAGCATGCAAACTCCACACAGAAAGGCCCTCACCAGCCACTGGGCTCGAACCTAGAACCTTCTTGCTGTGAGGCAACAGTGCTAACCACTACACCACTGTGCCACCCCTAAATAAACATCTCCTCAAAGAAAACCATATTAATAACTTTTTTGTTGTTAGTTAAACAGCACATATGGAGCATCTACCATGTGCAAATACTTACTCTTGAGACAACAATTATGATGAGCACATTAACATAAAGCTGCGATTTGCAGTTGAGCTGCTGTTAAGGAAAATTAATCAACACCTTCTGACCAGCATGCATACCTCAGAGAGCAAGAACGAGAGATGAGTGAGAGTCTTAAATAGGGCCCTGTAGAGAGCCAGCATCTGGCAGGACAGCTGTTTGCAGTGTGGCAGTGACTCGTTATCACGCTGAGATCAGATAAATCAGAGGCGATGCAGCTTTACAGGATCTGCGTGAGCTCAGGGGGACTCGGTGCAGGTTGCACAGAGAACCTTCAGGAATAAAACGCAACCCACTGAAGGATGTGGGCATCTGGAAAAGTAACACATTCACACCTACACAACATGGATGCGATTTATTTGCTTGGAAATTTAAAAAAAAAAAAACTTAATTAAAATGCAACAAAATCAAAGCCTTGAAGTGTTTCTTCAGCAGAAGGGTTTAGTCATTTGCTCTGAAAAGGATTATAAACATGCAGGAATTAAAACTAAATAAATTTATTCAAAAAAAAAAAAGTCTCCAGAGGTAACAGATGTTTCCTACAAGGTCCCTTTCCAATTTAGACTTCAAAGGGAACTTAATTGGCACAGGACGTGTTCGGTTAGCCTTTTAATTTCAGGACGTCTTATGAAATCTGTGTATTGTCTGCGAAATAAAAGACAAATACAGCACAAGGTTGCACATTAAATCAGAATAATGAGTGAAATATTCTTTGTGAAATATTACAAAGATGCATTTTTCTTCAGTGATGAAGATGAATTGTACACAACATGACCAAGGACATGATCCAGCTGACTACGGGCGAAAGGCGGGGTACACCCTGGACAAGTCGCCAGGTCATCACAGGGCTGACACATAGACACAGACAACCATTCACACTCACATTCACACCTACGGTCAATTTAGAGCCACCAGTTAACCTAACCTGCATGTCTTTGGACTGTGGGGGAAACCAGAGCACCCGGAGGAAACCCACGCGGACACGGGGAGAACTTGCAAACTCCTCACAGAAAGGCCCTCACCGGCCACGGGGCTCGAACCTGGACCTTCTTGCTGTGAGGCGACAGCGCTAACCACTACACCACCGTGCCGCCCTTGATTACAGGTGTTTTTTTTTTTTTTAATGATGCTTAGTTTCCTCAATTTGAAAGAAAAAAAGCTTCTCTGCATGTTGTTGTTCTTGCCTGTGGATTCAGGGGAAACATTTACAGCAATCGTGACATGATTGATGCTTTGGAAGATTTTCTCAGGGAAAAAAAAAAAACCATCATGTTGCATCACTGCTTTTGACACAAACATCTGGGGTTGTAGGGGAAAAACAAACAAACTGATAACTCACTCACTCATCCAAAGCAAAAGTTTTAGCACAGAGGAGATGTGCACATATATGATGAATATACTGTACAGATATTTAGTCAGTGCCTAAAAGCAGAGCTCCTGATGAGTTTATGAGCAAAATATTTCCAAAGGCACAAAATCACCCTGAATATAATAATAATAATAATAATAATAATAATAATAATAATAATAATGCAGCACCATGAATGAACCATCGAATTGTGTCGTGTTTTTCACCTCAATAAACCACTGCATTGTCTTGACATTATTGTGATACCAATAATGAGATGTGCATCACAGTTACAATACAGATGTATTCCTTTCTTTGTTGCCACATGCCATGCACCACAAACACCACCACCACATTTATTATGGTGTGATTCTGCTGGGTGCCTGGTGGACAGCAGTGAACCAGCGCTTTCACTTTACACCATTACTATAGAGTTGCCGTCCAATATCACACTTGATGCATCAAACAGTCATCTGGTTACATCTGTCACATCCATGAGCACAGAGCCAGTAGGACTAATCACCATGCACCTGTTCCTGATTAGAGCTCAATCACAGCGCAGACATATATATAAAGGACTCTCGGTAACACACAGACTTTGCGAAACCCTTGTATTTTGTGTCACTTTTCTGGTTTTGACCCTGTTTGTGTTTTTGGACTGTGAGTATTGTATTCCCTCTGATAGCCTGTCTGTGCCTCGTTCCACCACTGCCTGGTTTTTGACTCTGCCTTTGTCTATGTTTTGGATCTGTTTGCTCAGTAAAACTCTTTCTGCGATTACAAACATCTATCACCCTTACATGACACAAACTGTCAACTGTCCAACAAGCTAATGAACTAATAAAACTGTTTTAACTCGTTTTATATGAAACTGTCGTGATTATTTTCTGTAAAATGTGTTAGTAAATAATCCTACGTTTTGGGGTTTTTTTTAAGCAAATTACGCTGGACAAAAAAACATCTGTCTTATGGAAATAATGATACAAAATTCATTATCCGGTGGTCAAGTGTTTATGAGATCCATTGCCTTGCACTTACAATCAGGTTCCCTGTGGTGGTACGTGTTTGTCATGCGTATGGACATCGTATGGTCAAAAGCCATCAAAAACTAAGTCGATGCATTACCTGTGGTGATTTCATGTGGTGGGCTTTCCTCGTTCATGCAAGGCATTGTGGGATGCAAATTTGAAACAGGAGAGAAAAACGGAGGACGTGAGTGTGCAAATGAAACGTGAAAGACCAACTACAGTAACAGAAAGTGAGAAGAAAAGACATTATGTTATATACAAAGGAAAGGAAACGCAGGACCAAACTAATAAATATCGGCGCTCAGCGAGCACCTCGGTGTGATCAGCTGTTCATTTAGCGGCAGAATGATGGAACTGTCAGTGCACGCTCAAAGGTAAACCTGTAGATGGCAGTGTGGCACAGTGGTGTAGTGGTTAGCATGGTCGCCTCACAGCAAGAAGGTTCTGGATTCGAGCCCAGCGGCCGGCCTTTCTGTGTGGAGTTTGCGTGTTCTCCCCGTGTCTGCGTGAGTTTCCTCCGGGTGCTCCGGTTTCCCCCACAGTCCAAAGACATGCGGTTAGGTTAATCTGGGACGGCCTTGGGCTGAGGTGCCCTTGAGAGAGGCACCGAACTCCCAACTGCTCCCTGGGCGCTGTTAGCATGGCTGCCCACTGCTCTGGGTATGTGTGTGTGCGCATGTGTGTTCACTGCTTCAGATGGGTTAAATGCAGAGAGGAATTTCACAAGTGTGTGATGAATAAAGTTGCGCTTAATGCAACACTGTGGATGGCAGCTGCCGTAAAACCCAAAAGAAGAAGAAGGTAAACCTGCACATGTGCACACGGATGTCCTCTGTCTGGAAGTTGACTGCGTGAAGTGAGCAATTTCATGCACATTATTTGCTCTGGAATCCCCTCAACTTGAATAACTTCCCAGCCACAGAATGGCCTGATGTTTTGTGAGATATTCCAGAAATAAACATACATCACAATGTCCACATTTCAGAGGGTACTAAATTTCACCGATTTTATGAAATCAAAAGGCCGTCTTGCTCCAAGTTTTGAAAATTTTTTTTTTTTTAATTCTGACCTTTGTGGAAATTAAGTGAGCATACCATTGGGTTCTGGACCTCTCCATCTGACACCGACTCCCGCAGAATATTTGCAAGCCATTTTTCCCTTCTACATATATAGAAATTTATCTGGTCCACCCGATGAATTACTTTTGGGCAGCAAAACCTTCCTATACCAATCAAAAACAACTAACTTGTCTGAATGAAGCACTCCAAGCTGCCTCCTGTCATGGCTGTGTAGTTACAGTTGTTATGGGGGTCACGTGATGGTACAAAGCCTCTATATGATCTGATATGCCACTCTTCCGGAAAGCAGAGCTGAACAACTTCTGAGCTGTGGCACTCTCCAGGTCCTTCAGACATACTCTTGTCCTTGAAGGTGCTTCTCGAATTAATCCCTTCTTTATCCATTCACTAATTCTGGTGGATGGCCTCGCTGTTGTGCCATATTGTTGTTTCCATGTTTTAATAACATTTAATGGTGTCAGTATTCAGGATATTTTTGATAACCAAACCCTGAATAATACTTATCCAGAAATTTGTCCCTGCCTTTTTTTTTTTCTTGTTTTCGGCATGTTCGCGAACAAACTTTTTTTTCCTCCTCCATGAACAGGTGTATTTTATTGAGATCATAGAACACTTCATATTTCAACTGGCTTCACCAGAACCAATGTGGGGATTTTTGCATAGATTCATGACATCAAATCCCAAGATAGTCCTTTGAGTTCCAGCTTATGACATGACAAAATATGGAGGAGAAGAAGAGTAGTGCTCAAAATAATCTTGAGTATTTTTGAAGAACCCTGGAAGAGCATGTCCTCCAGCCCAACTCTGGTCACCATAAGTAGTAGACAGACACAATATACTCGGTATCTAATTAACTGCTACTGAATGAGCACTTAGTTCAGCCTCGTAAGGGAAGGATGTGCACAGAGTGAGTGCGAGTTAACCTGTAGCACAGACATGAAACCTGACCTGAAGCCACAGTGGAGCCAGTCAGGCCGGCAATAAAGACTGATGTTCAGTAATGCAGTTAGCCACAAGGACAGAGGAATCCAGCCAGAGCTCAACAAGATTTAACTGGAGGAGGGGAAAAAATAACCCAAACAGATGAACTACATGGCAGGGTAATCATTCCTTGACATCCTGAAAAGTCTGTAAAATAAAACTAAACACAGAGTACATAAGGACATCTAACTTGGGGGGGGGGGGGGGGGGGGGGGGACACGACACTACACTGTCTTTACATTTTACTGAACCCAAAAAATAATCAATCTGGCACTTTTCAGAGTCACACCATGTTCTAGTGAAAGGCAAATTTCAGAAGGAGAACAGATGAGGTTTTATGGCTTTATGGGCTCATCTCCTGTCACCCTGCGCTGGTGTTCATCATCAATCTCTGGGTTTTTTCTGCGAATGAGCCAAAATACAGAGCCTAGATTGGAGTAGCTGTTAAAATGTCCATAATCATATAGAAAATGTAAAAATTAAATACAAGTTCATTGTTTTGCCTCATCTGTGTAGCAATAGGAGCAAGAATGGTCCTTCTATGGGGCCTTTCACATATCATCGTAACTGCGGATCTGTTTATGCGACCATATTGCTGGCAAGCTTTGTGTTGGACAATGACCGGCACAAGTCTATGTGACTGTTTGTAAGCCCGATTCAGTAAACATCTACAGATAAACTTGAAGTTACATCTAAAAGAACAATGCCAGACACCTGTATTGCTTTTGGATGTAATAACAGACGTGCAGCAACTCCCACAGAAATAAACTCTGTCAGGCTGCATTCTAATATATATATATATATATATATATATATATATATATATATATATATATATATATATATATATATACATACATACACACACACACACACACAGAGTGCTCAGCGTAAATGAGTACACCCCCTTTGAAAGGTAACATTTTAAACAATATCTATTACACAAGCAATTATAGAACACAAACAATTTCCAAAATTTAACTATAACGTGAAAGTAAGGTTAATAACAAACTTAGATTACACATTTTTCAGTTTTACTCAAATTAGGGTGGTGCAAAAATGAGTACACCCCACAACAAAAACTACTCCATCTAGTACTTTGTATGGCCTCCATGATTTTTAATGACAGCACCAAGTCTTCTAGGCATGGAATGAACAAGTTGGCGACATTTTGCAACATCAATCTTTTTTCATTCTTCAACAATGACCTCTTTTAGTGACTGGATGCTGGATGGAGAGTGATGCTCAACTTGTCTCTTCAGAATTCCCCATAGGTGTTCGATTGGGTTCAGATCAGGAGACGTACTTGGCCACTGAATCACTTTCACCCTGTTCTTCTTCAGAAATCCAACAGTGGCCTTAGATGTGTGTTTAGTATTATTGTCATGTTGGAAAAGTGCACAACAACCAAGGGCACGGAGTGAAGGTAGCATCTTCTCTTTCAGTATAGAGCAATACATCTGTGAATTCATGATGCCATCAATGAAATGCAGCTCCCCGACACCAGCAGCACTCATGCAGCCCCACATAAGGACACTGCCACCACCATGTTTCACTGTAGGCACCATGCATTTTTTTTTTCCCTCACCTTTGCGACACCATACAGTTTTGAAGCCATCAGTTCCAAAAACATTTATCTTGGTCTCATCACTCCAGAGTATAGAGTCCCAGTAGTCTTCATCTTTGTCAGCATGGGCCCTGGCAAACTCTAGGTGGGCTTTTTTGTGCCTGGGCTTTAGGAGAGGCTTCTTTCGTGGACAGCATCCATGCATGCCATTCCTCTGCAGCGTACACCATATTGTGTCACGGGAAATAGTCACCCCAGTTTGGCTTTCTACTTCTTTAGATAACTGCAGTGAACTTGCATGCCGATTTTCTTCAACCCTTCTCATCAGAAGACGCTCCTGTCGAGGTGTTAATTTCCATGGATGACCTGGATGTCTCTGTGAGATGGTTGCAGTTCCATCTTTCTTAAATTTTTGTATGACTTTTGCTACAGTATTCTGACTGATAAGTAAAGCTTTGCTGATCTTCTTGTAGCCTTTACCTTTGTGGTGTAAAGAAATTATTTTCTTTGGGGAATTCTGAAGAGACAAATTGAGCATCACTCTCCATCCAGCATCCAGTCACTAAAAGAGGTCGTTGTTGAAGAATGGAAAAAGGTTGATGTTGCAAAATGTCGCCAACTTGTTCATTCCATGTCTAGAAGACTTGGTGCGGTCATTAAAAATCATGGAGGCCATACAAAGTACTAGATGTAGTAGTTTTTGTTGTGGGGTGTACTCATTTTTGCACCACCCTAATTTGAGTAAAACTGAAAAATGTGTAATCTAAGTTTATATTATTAACCTTACTTTCACGTTATAAGTTAATCAGATGTTAAATTAAACTTTGTCTTTTCAACATTTTGGAAATTGTTTGTGTTCATTAAGATATTGTTTAAAATGTTACTTTTCAAAGGGGGTGTACTCATTTACGCTGAGCACTGTATATATATATATATATATATATATATATATATATATATATATATATATATATATATACATACACACACACACGCACAGTGGGGCAAAAAAGCATTTAGTCAGTCACCAATTGTGCAAGTTCTCCCACTTAAAAAGATGAGAGAGGCCTGTAATTTTCATCATAGGTATACCTCAACTATGAGAGACAAAATGAGAAAATAAAATCCAGAAAAATCACATTGTCTGATTTTTAAAGAATTTATTTGCAAATTATGGTGGAAAATAAGTATTTGGTCAATAACAAAAGTTCATCTCAATACTTTGTTATATGCACTTTGTTGGCAATGACAGAGGTCAAACGTTATCTGTAAGTCTTCACAAGGTTTTCACACACTGTTGCTAGTATTTTGGCCCATTCCTCCATACAGATCTCCTCTAGAGCAGTGATGTTCTGGGGCTGTCGCTGGGCAACACAGACTTTCAACTCCCGCCAAAGATTTTTTATGGGGTTGAGATCTGGAGACTGGCTAGGCCACTCCAGGACCTTGAAATGTTTCTTACGAAGCCACTCCTTCGTTGCCCGGGCGGTGTGTTTGGGATCATTGTCATGCTGAAAGACCCAGCCACGCTTCATCTTCAATGCCCTTGCTGATGGAAGGAGGTTTTCACTCAAAATCTCATGATACATGGCCCCATTCATTCTTTCCTTACACGGATCAGTCGTCCTGGTCCCTTTGCAGAAAAACAGCCCCAAAGCATGATGTTTCCACCCCCATGCTTCACAGTAGGTATGGTGTTCTTTGGATGCAACTCGGCATTCTTTCTCCTCCAAACACGACAAGTTGAGTTTTTACCAAAAAGTTCTATTTGATTTCATCTGACCATATGACATTCTCCCAATCCTCTTCTGGATCATCCAAATGCTCTCTAGCAAACTTCAGACAGGCCTGGACATGTACTGGCTTAAGCAGGGGGACACGTCTGGCACTGCAGGATTTGAGTCCCTGGTGGCGTAGTGTGTTACTGATGGTAGCCTTTGTTACTTTGGTCCCAGCTCTCTGCAGGTCATTCACTAGGTCCCCCCGTGTGGTTCTGGGATTTTTGCTCACCGTTCTTGTGATAATTTTGACCCCACGGGGTGAGATCTTGCGTGGAGCCCCAGATCGAGGGAGATTATCAGTGGTCTTGTATGTCTTCCATTTTCTAATAATTGCTCCCACAGTTGATTTCTTCACACCAAGCTGCTTACCTATTGCAGATTCAGTCTTCCCAGCCTGATGCAGGTCTACAATTTTGTTTCTGGTGTCCTTTGACAGCTCTTTGGTCTTGGCCATAGTGGAGTTTGGAGTGTGACTGTTTGAGGTTGTGGACAGGTGTCTTTT
This sequence comes from Neoarius graeffei, assembly GCF_027579695.1. Classification (NCBI taxonomy): domain Eukaryota; kingdom Metazoa; phylum Chordata; class Actinopteri; order Siluriformes; family Ariidae; genus Neoarius; species Neoarius graeffei. The sequence continues at coordinate 57,980,559 of NC_083585.1, read as the reverse complement.
ATACTGATAACGAGTTCAAACAGGTGCCATTAATACAGGTAACGAGTGGAGGACAGAGGAGCCTCTTAAAGAAGTTGTTACAGGTCTGTGAGAGCCAGAAATCTTGCTTGTTTGTAGGTGACCAAATACTTATTTTACCGAGGAATTTACCAATTAATTCATTAAAAATCCTACAATGTGATTTCCTGGATTCTTTCCCCCCATTCTGTCCCTCATAGTTGAAGTGTACCTCTGATGAAAATTACAGGCCTCTCTCATCTTTTTAAGTGGGAGAACTTGCACAATTGGTGGCTGACTAAATACTTTTTTGCCCCACTGTATACAAATAAAAAAGAATAAGGAAATTCTTAAACCAAGATTGTGCAAAGACTCTAGTGAATTAATTGGTAACCAGTCCTTTAGACTATTGTAATAGTTTACTCTACGGACTACCCGTGGCTACAAAAGCTGCAAAGGGCTCAAAATACGGCAGCTAGGCTTATTTGTAACACTTTGCGTTTTGACCACATTATGCCAGCGCTAGTAGATTTACATTGGTATAGTCCTGGGTATGACTTTAAACTGCAACTGTTTGTGAGTCTCAAGTCCAGGAGGACTTGAGTATTGGGGAAAGTGGAGTTACCCCTTAATCACCATTGCTCCCAGGTCCGCTCTGACCCAAAGTGGTAGCACCTGCCTGGGTTCCAGCTATGGGTTAAATAGTACATCACCAATAAGTTGCTGGCAACAGGGCACTTTTTGGTGCAATGTGGCAGATGAACCCAACAGGGTCAGTGGCACACCACCAGATGGCATCATTCAAATGACCAATGGATGGCATCACTCAGGAAGTCAGCTGTCACTGTGGGGCAACTTCCATACCAGTCAGATCTGTGGCACTTTTGTGCACCACTTGGCATCAGGTCTGGAGGTCCAGAGAGACAACATGATGCAGGCACAACATCGTTTGTCTTACCTTACTGTGCAAAGCACTTCATTAGGAGAGGAAAATACTATGAGCGAGCTCACGAGACCAGACATTCTGTGGCGGCTCAGCCGAGCCATTTGTGGCACTGCTGCAGGTGACTCTGTTGCTCTGGTGTGGGCCTCGCAGCCCATCTGCATTTCTGCGCATCCTAATTAAGCAGTCATCATCCCTAGTGACGGACAGCCAATGACTACAATAACACTGGTTGCCCATTAAATTTCGCATTGATTTTTAGATATTGTTAATGACTTTTATAAAGGCCTAGCCCCAGACTATATATGAGAACTCATTGCTATTAGAACTCCATCACGTTATAGCCTAAGGTCTAATCATGAACTATTATTACAGCCACCAAGAGTTAGAACACTCACTACATTGGGTGACCGCACTTTTGTATCAGCGGTGCCCAAACTGTCAAACAAATTACCTCGGGAGCTTCGCAACACAGGATCTGTAGATATTTTTAAGAAATTACTTAAGAATTATCTTTTTAAAAGAGCCTTTCCATCATTAATGTTTATATTTAGATGGTTTTATTAATTTATTTTATCATGTTTTTAAATAATTTTTGGTTATGTTTGAGGTTTTCCTTTTAAGCAATTTTGAGGTTAAATTTTGTGGTGTTGTATATATATTTAATTATTATAATGCACATGTGAACATAACATGCAATATAAGTCATAAGAAACTTAAACTTAGATAAGCCTGGTTTAACTTTTCACTGCTTCCCGATGAACTCAGAAAGATGAGAAAAATGGCAGACTGCAGTTAAATAGGAAGACTGGATGCCAAAAAAGCATTCCCGTGTGTGTGAAGATTTTACAGTATATCCGGTTAGTGTGAAAACTCTGTGCACGTTATTTCTCCTAATATTTTTTTTCTAGCTCCAGGCTATTCAGTTATAAAAATCTCATAGACCTAAATCTGACCTACGCGTACTCCAGTTAACATTCAACAAGTCCGTAAGTTGGTGTAACATGGACAGAACTTTGGTCTCGATAGAAAAGTTAACAGGTTGCATGGTTTGGCACTCAGTACAGTCTACTGGTACATGCACAAGCGTGTCATACTTAGCAGCTCTTAAGCACTACAAAAAAAAAAAAAACATGCCAAATATATGAACATTAAATGCATATGTTACAAGTAAAAAAAAAAATTCAACCTAGGTGATTTTTTTTTTTTTTGGCATGGGTTAGATTTTTTAACCTAGTTCATAATTTTCAACCTAGGTAAAATGCTGGCTTATCTAAGATTCTTAAAAGGGATTTTCCATCACTTATTTTGTCTCTCTTTTTTCCATCTACCTCCTCTCTGTCTACACCCACCTAGTATTTCTTCTTGTCTGTCTATTCCTATCTACCTCATTAGCATTTTTAAAAAATATCTTTTTTCATACTTACGGTAACTGGGATTTGAACTAAGAACCTTCTGATTCTTAACCCAACGCCTTAACCACTAGACCAGGGTTGAAAAAGTTCTAAAGGGAGGTTAGAGATTATAAGGAATGACAAAAGAGCACCAACTAAGCCTAATGTCAAAGCTTATTTATTTATTCATTTATTTATTTATTTTAAAATGTGTCTGGTTTGTCTTTTGTCCCATCCCCTTGACTCTGGAATATACGTCCTTCTGGCATGCACCACACTCATTAATCACGCCTGTTTTGCTTGAATGAAGGCTGAAAGTCAAAGCGTTGCTCCATTTCTCACCATCGACCATCACAAGTGCAGAATTAACCTTCAGTTCCCGTCCACAAAGACTTGGCAACGAAGGCAAGTGTGGAACTTCCCAGATTGTTTTCTGCCTTAGCTGACTGAATGAATGGCTTGCCGTGTGTGTGTGTGGTTATATGGCCCTGCTATAAATAAGCCTGGCCACAGGGGAAGGAGGAGTGAGTGAGCTCGAGGTCTGACAGCAGAGGGCAATGTGGCCTTGTCTCTCCAGGAGATGCCAATTAAGAGTGGACCCAAACTCGAAGCTCACGACTTTACTGCACCTCGCTCACAAGCTGAGAAATGAGACACGGCAGGCCACATGCAGGGGTTCCCAAAAGTTTGTTCAGACAAGAAAAAAAAAAAAAAAGCCCTTGTTGAACAACGCATCATGATTGATTAAGGCTTTATCATGTAGACACTGACGTCATGCTGTCTGATTCATCGTAACATCGCAAAAGCACACGTCGTAACAAAAGCGTGTGTAATACAGGTCCTGATGTTGACAACACATCATCACAGGGCATACTTACTCACGAGAGTTCCTGCTCACTCCTGCTCTACACACATGGCCTTACTGCATTTTGTTCGTTTGCAACAGGAACAGTCCCAGAACCTTTTTGATCGCATCTCGTAATATGATGGTGTTGTAACACTGTGTGTAGTAAAATGAAATAACAGGGTTCTCCAGAAAATCTGAACTAGCCGGCTAAAAAATAAAAAGTAGTAGGCGGCTCTGGAATTTGCAGTGGCACACCAAAGGCATGCTAATGCTAAGGGAGTCTGGGGCATACCCCCCCCCAAAAAAAAAAAAAAAAAATTTGAAATTTACATGCCTTCTGGTGCATTCTTAGATAATAAATTACTAACCATTTCCCTGTAAAACACTTGCAAAATATGTATGAAATTTCCCTCCAGATGTGTGTGTGCTTGTCTTTCTCAGCTCCCCTCTGTAGTATGCTGCCCGGCTCTGTAACATAACTACATGGTGAGCTTATTCGGTGCATGTGTAAAGTACTTCTGGTGTGGTATTGTGTATTGTACAGTTTTATTTTCAGCATAAATATTTGCACACTTGTAGTTATTTTCACTTACACTTTATAAGTATGAAGCCTTAGCTAAGGGACCAGACAGCTTTACAGGAACTCGGGCACTCTGGGTAGCTTCTGGATATGAAAATAACAATTCTTAGATATGAAAATAATTAATGACAATATGTACAAACCTGCAGAAAACATACACTTTGAGTTTATTTGGCTCATGGAAGGTTTTAGTTTCTTCTTCGATGGCATTTTGTGAAAACCCAGTGAAATCGTCTGCAGCAACCACCAACTCCATATTTACCGTCTGCTACGGCATGGCCACATGGTCCGGCTCAGCCAATCAGAGCGAGAGAATTGATCAACAAATATGGCGTCACTGCTGGTCATGCGAGACCCGAATCAAAGACAATTAATTTTGTCGTGGAATAATTGGATTTGCAGCAAATTATGGCCAATGGAAACAATATAATTTGCTTGAACATTGAAAGTTTTTTTTTTTTTTTTTATCATCTCTGGGATCGAGTAGCCAGCGCAAACTGTGTCGGTGGAGAAAACTTCTGGTTACTGGTGCTTGTGGACATCTCTGGAATGAGTTGCTTTATTAAACATTGTAATACATCAAGAAGTTAAAAAAAGATTTTTTTTTTTTAACATTACAATGTCAAGCTTATACAGGATAGCTCTGATGCTCAAATGTCAAATTCCCTCATTTTTCCTGTACTTTCTCAGACTACAAAGCTAAATTTCCCTGAACTGAAAAATAAGCCGCCATTTTGCTGAGCAGCCAGTGTTTTGTAGAGCAAGTTTTAGGCCCAATCCCAATTCTAATTTCTACCCCTCCCCCTTCCCCTCCCCCTTCCCCTTGGCCCTTCCCCTTGAAACTGAGCTACAAGGGATAGGGCTTGAAATTCAACCCTTACGTATTGGGATAGCCCTTCAACGATCGCATACATCATCGCGTACCTCCGTCAGCGTTTACTTTAGCAAAACGCGACCAAATGCGTCATTGGCTGCGACCAGCCGCTACAGTCAGAGCCAGAACCAGAAATCTCTGCTGGCAGGGTGTGATTTGTTAACTAACACCACTGAATGGGATATCTTTGGCGCTTCGTGCACCACATCCGACAGAATGAGGTGTCAGAACACTCATGTAAACAATAAAAGCGAGAATAACAGAACAACACGTACGCAGTCAAGCAACCGAAAACAATACTCACTCCCAAAGCTTTTTAGCAGCAGCTTGGATTTCAGAAATCGCTGCTCATTCTCAGCTCGAAAGCGAATCAAGCGGCGTGTTTCCTCTGGATAACAACTTAAAACACGTAAATAATGGAGAAAATACATTTATGACAATCTTTCACCGCGGGAACCGCCATCTTTCTGAAATCCGCATGAAATCTCGCTGAAATCCGCATGGCATTGTGGGAAATCACTCAAACCCCTTCGTTCGGAGTCAGCTCCAGGAAAATCTCCGTTTGGAGGGGTACAGAAGCCCTACCCCTCCGCGTTAACTGGGATTGGGATACCCCTACCCCTTCACGTGAACGCGCAAAATGGAGGGGAAGGGCCAAGGGGTTGGTCCAAGGGGTGAAATGGGATTCGGCCTTAGTGTCATACTGTTTTGTAATTTTCCTTTTCACTGAGTGTTGCCTCTTCAAGGACTAATGACTTAGAACATTCTGCACCGAAGCATGTTCATCTTATCATGCTCATTATGTACGTAACAGACGTGCGTAGCAGATGAGTATACAAGCCAGCGATTAGAGAAGATCCAATCAGCTTTAGAGCTGATCACGCTCCCGGAGAGCGATCAGGGCATGTAATTGCAATAGATGTAATGCAATAGATGTCTCCTTTTTATCTAGTAAAAAGAGTATATATAGATTTGAGAACAAAGGGACAGTATGAGTGGTGTGCCGAACCTTCATCACTATGTTTCTGCAATAAACCTTCTTTCACTTGCAAAAGGACGAGACTGGTGTTGGTCATTTTTCCACGACAGTGTTAAACCCATCGATTTGCAAGCTTTATTCATTAATTCATAGACGTTTTCAGTACAAAACCTAAAATTGTCACTGCTTAAACAGAGTGAAATAACCAGCTAAAGAAAATTACATGAAATGTAAACATGATCTTACATAACTTGACCCAAATAGTATATGATCAAATCCCGTGACTTTCCATATCTGGAATGCCCTTTTTTAAAATTCCATGATATTCCAGGAACCCTGATCATATGATTTAAGAACTGGCAGCGTAAATATGGAGCACCGAGAAAGAGAAAAAAAAAAGTAGAAACAATAGAGACCAAGCCTTTAAAGAGAGATTAGCGGTCTGTAAATCAAATAAATATGAAGCACAACTACTACAGAAGAACATCACTACAAACCACTGGCCACAACTTAATCTCGAACAAACCAAACACTTTCTAGTTCATGTCTTGCAAAGCAAAGTCAAGATACAAATCCACCAGCAGTGCACATGAAACACTCGATCACAGCACAAATCACAGAGTCCAGTGGCTCAGAAGATCCATAAATACCGAGCTGACCCAAAAACCACACAGAGCCATGTGGCGTTAAGAAACACACAGACAGACACTTACCCTGACCTTGTGCATCCACTAGCCTGAAGAGAAGGATCCACAGCAGAGGAAGAGTGATGAGGTCAGGGGGTCCAGCTCGTACTGCAACGCCACCCGCTCTGTCCGAGAGTACGGCCATGACACCATCGGAGGCTGGAGGACACACAGGAAATAACTCGGAGTTTAAAAGGACAGAAAGTGAAAACACAGGATGGATAATGTTATGCACTCTTAGAAATAGGGGTACAGTTACAGTAGGAGTCCATTTCTGTCCCCCAAGGTACAATCTACATGAACGTACACCCTATAGATCATTATTAGACCTCACGGTAACTATCTGTACCTTTTTAGGGCCAAAAAGGTTCATATATATTCCCAATCAGTATATAAAGGGTACATATAAGTACATTAGTGGGTCCTGACCCAGCGACAAGCCATTGCACCCCTAAAGGTACAATAATTTACTTTATTTTCTGAGTGTGTGTGTGTGTGTGGGGGGGGGGGGGAATCACTTGCATTCATATGTAATGGTGTGAGGTGTGTGTGATCACACCTGAAAAATATTAGAACCATTTTATTCCCCGTTATCATGAGAAAATAAATGAATCATTTGTTCAAATATACACTGGATGTGAAAAATTAAGATGTTAAAAACGAGAATCTCTTTTTTTTTTATAAAATATTAAAATAAATAAAAAAATGTGAATATCAAGAATCAAGAAAGAAAAATCTCATCTCATCTCATTATCTCTAGCCGCTTTATCCTGTTCTACAGGGTCGCAGGCAAGCTGGAGCCTATCCCAGCTGACTACGGGCGAAAGGCGGGGTACACCCTGGACAAGTCGCCAGGTCATCACAGGGCTGACACATAGACACAGACAACCATTCACACTCACATTCACACCTACGCTCAATTTAGAGTCACCAGTTAACCTAACCTGCATGTCTTTGGACTGTGGGGGAAACCGGAGCACCCGGAGGAAACCCACGCGGACACGGGGAGAACATTCAAACTCTGCACACAAAGGCCCTCGCCGGCCCCGGGGCTCGAACCCGGGCCTTCTTGCTGTGAGGCGACAGCGCTAACCACTACACCACCGTGCCGCCCCTTGTTCTAAATCATGAACATGAATAAATAATGTGGGCAGGGGGAAAAAAATCACAAACAAGCACTTCCTATGAAATCAATATGTAGAAATAAAAAGAATAATTTGCTTTTAAAAAAATAAAATAAAAAATAACACTTACATGCACTCCATGTGAAAAATAAATGGTTTCTGTGAACAAACCTTGGCAGAAATAAACAAGCATGTACTGCATGTGATAAGAACAATCACAAAAAAGTGAGAAAAAAAACACTTAAAAATTAAACGTTCAAATGCATGCACTACATGTGAAAAGGTGTAAAACATAACTTGTGAAATGTTTGGGTGTAAATAATTTACTACTGTTTGTTCAAAAGCTGGTGTTTTCATGCAGAAAGTCAGATACCTGCAAAACTTCTGCTTCAACTCACACACCTTCAGCTCAAGTTATTTATTTTTACTCGTGTTATTATTGTTCATCTCTGTTTAATCGATCACTCTTTCTGTCTGTGCTGTAATAAGACATAATAAGAAAAATGGGCAAAATCACACCTGTTATTCAGAGTTGGAACTCATACCTTTCCTGTGACCCTGTCTGCATGAAACTGAACATTACCTCAGTCTCCCTAATTCCTCAGGATGTCAGGTTAGTGTAGATATCAGCGTGATATCCTGGTTTACCACAGACACTTCCACTCTGTAGCCACGCCCACTTCCCCAGTCTCATCCAATCACACTGCTCCTGCTGTCAATTTCCATGAACTTATTATCCTTAATATGTTACCTCAGACACTTTACATCTTCATTGCATTTCCTCTCTCTGGTTCTCCTTTCCAAGTCTGCCATTTTGATCTAATAACCCTTGTTGTCGAGGTTATTATATCATTTCATATTTTGACTGTTCACTATTTATTATTATACCACAGTGCTGTTGATTAGTTTTCTATAACAGCATTTAACTGATGATTTTATTGAAAGCAACTGATATTACAATTGAAACAAGACACAACAAGGTATTTGAGCATTAACAGTTGAGATATCTCACTAAGACCCAACAAGTTTGACTGTGCAGGGATTTTAACTCTTAACCTTCCGATCAGTAGCTTGAGTAGTTGAGGTATCTTGTTCTAAGACCCAACAAGCTTGCAACTCATAATATTCTGATCAGTAGCTCGAATAGTTAAGGTATCTTGAGTAAATCGCGTATCTTGCCCTAAGACCCAACAAGCTTGACTATGCTGAGATTTGAACTCATAACCCTCTGATCAGTAGCTTGAGTCATTGAATTATCTTCCTTGAAGATCCAACAAGCTTGACTGTGCTTGGATTTGAATTCACAACCCTCTGATCAGTAGCTTGAGTAGTTGAGGTATCTTGCACCAAGACCCAACAAGCTTGACTATGCAGGGATTTGAACTCAACTTTCTGATCAGTAGTGTGAATAGTTGAGGTATGTTGAGTAGTTGAGGTACCTTGCCTGAAGACCCAACAAGCTTGACTATGCTGGGGTTTGAACTCATAACCTTCTGATCAATAGCTTGAGTAGTTGAGCTATCTTGCCCTAAGACCCAATAAGTTTGACTATGCTGAGATTTGAACTCGTAACCTTCTGATCAGTAGCTTGAGTCATTGAATTATCTTCCTTGAAGACCCAACAAGCTTGACTGTGCTGGGATTTGAATTCACAACCCTCTAATCAGTAGCTTGAGTAGCTGAGGTATCTTGCACCAAGACCCAACAAGCTTGACTATGCAGTGATTTGAACTCATAACTTTCTGATCAGTAGTGTGAATAGTTGAGGTATCTCGAGTCTTGAGGTATCTTGCCTGAAGACCCAACAAGCTTGACTATGCTGGGGTTTGAACTCATAACCTTCTGATAGATAGCTTGAGTAATTGAGTTATCTTGCCCTAAGACCCAATAAGTTTGACTATGCTGAGATTTGAACTCATAACCTTCTGATCAGTAGCTTGAGTCATTGAATTATCTTCCTTGAAGACCCAACAAGCTTGACTGTGCTGGGATTTGAATTCACAACTCTCTGATCAGTAGCTTGAGTAGTTGAGGTATCTTGCCCTAAGACCCAACAAGCTTGATTATGCTGGGATTTGAAATCATAACCTTCTAATCAGTAGCACAAATAATTGAGGTATCTTGAGTAGTTGAGGTATCTTGCCCTAAGACCCAACAAGCTTGTCTATGGTGGGATTTGAACTCAATCTTCTGATCAGTAGCTCAAGTCGGTGAGGTATCTTGCCCCAAGACCCAACAAGCTTGACTATGCTGGGATTTGAACTCATAACCTTCTGATCAGTGACTCGAGTGACCAGTAACTTGAGTAGTTGAAGTATCTTAGTCAAGCTTGTTGGAGCTTGGAGTATGCTGGGATTTGAACTCACAACATTTGAACTCTGATCATAGATCCCCCAAACTCCTATATAGTGTCCTGATTCAGATTGGACTTGTGTTGGAGGTCAGAAATGAATGAATAGTTTATTTTTAATACAGATACTGTATCTAACTCTGTGTTTATATCAGCAGTTTGGATTTGCTTATCAGATTTAAGACATGGCTTTATTTCGTTTCGCTCCAAGATTACTTGAGCATAATCTAAATAAAAACTTCTTCAGAATTAAAATAATCTCAGCCTCACTAATGTTGGGCCTCGATAAAAAATGTATGTCTTTTTGTAGAGCAGTAAGTCAGCCAGCATGTAAAACAGCCACACATGATTTAATTCACCGAGTGTGTTGGGATTAAATATTACTCTCTGTTCAGCGAAGCTCGCTCATTTAATATAAAGCTTTTATGAACCAACAATTCATCAAAATCTATTGATATTTTTGTAGCTCTGCATTCGGGTCATTATATTTATGGAGTTATCATTGCACATAATGAAGTATTATTTCTCTGTGATAAAAGTGAATAAAAATAACACAGCAGTTACAGAGGGCAGTTTAAACAAGGACTTGGCATGGATTCCAGCCCAGAAATATCGATGGGTAAAACGTTGGGGTTTCTGTACATAATACATGACACTGTGTTCAATACCATGCCAAATGATCGACACAAACCCCGTGCATGTGCATATCATTGTTCCTGCGCCACCATCCTTCACTTACATATTGATTTTACTTCATATTTACATGTGATTTTCAGACAAAATCTATTCATCTCCTTTTAGTCTGATGCAAAAACTCTTTCTTGGATTCTAGGATTCGTGAGACAGTCTCTCAGCGGGCTTCCATTGTAGTTTTGCACAAAATAGAAACTTTTTTTTTTTAAGTCAAATGGTTTGTTTCCATCGAGTAGCTGTGTTTTCTTTAACCTGCTTAATGCATAATTTGAAAAAAAAATAGTAATGGAAACATTAATCTAAAAAAAAAAGCCTCAATAAACTTGAAAAAAAAATTGTGCAATATTTTGCAAAATTGAAATGGAAACATATTTTACATTTAAATCACATGAGATGACATGAACAGCAAATTGTAGCACTATGTTTCAGATAAAAGAGCACTCTGTAAGAGCTATTGTGAGAAGAGAAAACACAGCTTTAAATCACATTACATCACTCAATGGAAACAAACACAGAACATTCGCAATTGTGTTTCGTCAGAATTTACTGAAACGGAAACTTGGCTATTGATATACGATTTAAAGCTGGGTTTTCTCCTCTCATTAGAATCATTCCAGTTAAACATGGTAATGGGTCTCCAAGACCGGATAAGTGTTGGCACGGTGATTTCAAAGTGAAAAATGTGTTTCCAATTTCAAATTTGAAAAATATCGCTTTGTGGAATTGTCTGAAAAATCACCTGGTGAACGCAAAAACTTTTTTCTTTTTTTTTTAAATTCACGTTTCCATTACTCCTTTTTTTAGTTCAAAATTTCAAACTGCACATTAAGCAGATGAATGGAAACATGGCTTATGAAAACCAGTGCTTACATTGTAAAGCATGTACTCGGTGGACTACCACTTTGTTGTGATGGAGAGCCTTGTGTGTCTTGATGATCCTTAGAGCTATGCTGGCGGGAGCTATTGCTCCTGGAAGGGACACACAAGCCAGACAGGTCAAAGGGAACAGGCCAAATGAAGAGTAATTGAGTTTTACCCCAGTTACCCCATGGTCTAGAAATACCAGGTTGGCATTTGGTGGGGTATAACCATGTCTCATGGGGAGGAAGGGCTCTTTAGTCTTGGTTGACAGTCTTCCTAGAAATGGTGTCTGAAAAAAAAAATAATACTTTGGTTCCCCCAGTGTTCTGGTAGGGGGTGGCATTGGAAGTGGTCCAACTGCCACTGTGGAGGGGACTCCACAGGGACCATTTAGCCTTATGAAAAGATGAAATGGACACAACCAACAGCTCTACGGTTCAAGCCCCTAACTTATCCATCTTATCCAAAGCATGAGGTACTGCTTTGTCCAAGGAAGAGTTGATTGGGTAAGTGAACAGGAAGGGAAAGTGTCCCAGAATGTACAAATACAACAGTGCTCCAAGTACATCACATCACACAGTAGTGTTGAAAACCATCATAGAACTAGGACTAATAGTGTAATATGAGCTCAACTTCATGACAAACGTTTTGCTCAGAACACTGGGTCTATAACATCACATGAATATAAAAACAAACACTGTTATCCAATGAAAGAAAAACAAGTGTTGCCAGGCAAAACAAACCTCACCTAGCAGCACTTATTTTATACCTATATGTTGATAATGGTAAACATCTGGCTATCATGAACTATTTTAAAGTTATAGCCCTTTGAAAACCCATGACCTTCAGTTTGACCTTTCAAGGTCACTCAAGGTCAAAGATCATAGTGCCAAATGGAAGCCCATATGGCACTTCCTATAAGTTGATAATGGTAAATATCTGTCGACCATCAGCTGTTTTCAAGTTACAGCCCTCTGAAAATACATGACCTTGAGTTTGACCTTTCAAGGTCACTAAAGGTCAAAGATCATGGTGCCAAATGAAAGGCCATATGGGAGTTCCTACGGTATATACTCTTTATAGTAAACATCTATCTATCAGCAGCCATTTTTGAGTTATAACAGAAAATGTCATTTTGACCGAAAGTTTGACCTTCACCTTGACCCGATTACCCCCAAAATTTAATCAGGTAATCTACGGACCATTGCCCATCTACCCTGAAAATTTGTAGTCAATCGGTGCAACCGTTTAGACGCTAGATTGTTAACAGACAGACAAACAAACAGCACTGATTACAACACCTTGCCCCATTTACTCCATCGCGGACGAGGTGAAAAAAAAAAAAAAAACCTCTCTTGCTTTCCTTATTACCCAAATTATTCTGCAAAACCTCAAGCCACGTAATGTATAGTCTCTTGTCATTGTCATGATTTGCTCTGTTCATTTGTGGCACTTCTACATCCTTTAGAAATCTATAACTGCACAGACTGTACCAGTCAAAAGTTTGGACACGTCTTCTGTCTAATTCAGTGATTTTTCTTTATTGTTATAAATTAAAAGTCACTTCATGTCTTAAAGTAATGATGGATGTCGTTTTTCTTTACTTACTTGTTCGGTTCTTGATATAATATGTATGGATCACTGCAGTTGTGGTGTTGAATAGGGCTGTTTACTTGTAGTATTTTTATTATTTACTATTTACTGTTTGATCTCAAACACATTAAGAAGGTAAGCTCATCCACTAATTATATTTTAATGAGACACACCTGTTAATTGAAAAGCATTCCAGGTGACTCCCTCATGAAGCTGGTTAAGATAATGCCAATAGTGTGCAAAGCGTCATCAAGGTAAACCCTGGATACGCTGAAGAATCTAAAATATGAAACACGTTTTTGTTTACCACATAATTCCATATATGTTCCAGATGTTATTTCATAGTTTTGATGTCTTCGGTGTAGAAAATAGTCACAATGCAGAAAAACCTATGAATGAGTAGAGTGGGGTGTACAAACATTTGACTGGTGCTGTGTGGCACAGGGTTAAAATTTGTCATACGATTCATCTTTTCGGTGGCTAGGGAGTCTACAGAAGGTGCGTCACCACGGCTACCTCTGGGATTGGGTTGGATCATTCTTTGTCTGGCCTCTACCCTTCGACCAATCCAGCATGGGAAACCCTAACAGGAGCAGAAGCTCCCGCTGGTGTAGCTCTATGGGTCATTGAGGCATGCAAGCTGCTTCTCCACAACAAGGAGATGATCCGCGAATTGTACAACAATTAACCGCACCAAAGTTTCAGCCCTTGCTAACCCTGATCCTGCTCCGAATCATACCTCACGTACCCCAAGGTTGAATGACAGAAATTCCCTAAAGCCTTCTGGACGGGCCTTTCCCAATGGAGGAAGAACGGGATCATCAACCTCCCGACTACTAAAATGTAAAAGCCCTATCGGCATCAGTACGTTTAACGTGCGGACCATCGCAAAGCCGGGAAGACTTGAAGAGCTTGTCTCCTGCACCTCGAAATACCACATAGACATCATCTGCATACAAGAACATAGGTTCTATCACCCTGACTCAGATCTTGAATACAGGACACTGGAGAACTACCAGCTGATCTCATCATCGGCGTACAAGAACCAACAAGGCTCCACTATCGGTGGTGTAGGAGTACTCCTCTCCCCCAGAGTCATAACCAACGTTACATGTTGAAAAGATCAGTGATCGAGTGTTAGTGGTCGAGTTTAAAAGCAATCCAAAGCTGACAATCACCTGCTGCTATAGCCCTACCAACATGAGTGAAATGACTACAGTAAACCAATTCTATACTGACTTGAAAAGCATGTCAGAAAGCATCCCTGCACACAATTTCCATGTTATTGCTGATGACTTTAATGCCCAAATTGGTCCAGAGGATTTTCCTTTTTCCTACAACTTCACAATGAACAGAAACAGGCTCGAGCTCCTTGACTTTGCTGACAAATTCCAACTCTCCATCTCTAACACCAGATTCATGAAGTCAATGAGCAAGTTATGGACTCACCAATATCCCATAGGTGCTCGCTCACAGTTAGACTACATCCTCGTAAGAAAGAAGTGGAAAAACAGAGTCAGAAACGCTCAGGCATACTCCTCTTTTGCAAGTGTTGGCTCTGACCATAGGATTGTAACCTGTTCTATCAGCTTAAGCCTTAGAGCTCCAAAGAAGTCCACCAAGCATCCCATGAAGGAAATAGACTGGCGACTCGTTTTGTCCAGCCCTGATCTATCCTCCACCTATGCTATAGAAGTGTACAACAGCTTCGAGGTGCTAGAGAACCCTGACGATGATGCCGATTCCCAGTACCTAAATATCATGACTGCAGCCGAAGAGGTTGCACTTAAGACCCTTCCAAGGAAGAAGAAAACCAAAGCCAACCATCTTAGCGCTCATCCGCAAGTCATCAAGGCACGGGAAATTGTGCTTCAAAGATCCAAGGCACTCCAGGGAAATCAGACACAAGCCGCCAGAATGGCCGTAGTAGATGCCCAAAGAGAACTTGATGATGCATATATCCAAGCTGAGACCGAGCTTATCCAGGGTAAAATCTCCCAGCTGAAAAAAGAAAATGCATCGAACCTACATGCCACCTGGAAAACCATCAATGACATTACAGGCCAAAAACGCAGACCCTCTATCACCATTAAGGGCGGATCTCCAGAGAAAAGAAAGGACAACTGGCTAACCCACTTCCGTAATCTTCTAGGGCGTCCTGTAAACACTCCTGACACTTAAAATCTCCCACGAATACAAGTTGCTGATAACTTGGACATCTCAACTGAGCTTTTCACGATGGCTGAGCTGCTTGCCATGGTTGAGACGACTAAAATTAACAAGTCCCCTGGGCCTTGATAATATCCCAGCAGTATTATGGAAGGACCCAGTATTCCACAGCTTACTCCTGGATATCTGTAATAACACCTTCACAGATCTGACGCCACCCTCGAAATGGTTAGAATCCGGCATTATTCCTGTTCCAAAGAAGGGAGATCTCACAAACCAGTTCTTCTATAGAGGCATCTCGCTAATACCAATAGCAGCAAAAATGTACAACAAACTCATTCTGAACCGACTTATACCACCGGTGGACCTGCTCCTTCGCGTGAATCAGAATGGCTTCAGAAGAGGAAGATCTACAATCACCCAGATTCTGACACGTAGAAGAATAATTGAGGAGATGAACAGGTACAACATGGATGTCGTCTTCTGTTTTGTAGATTTCAAGAAAGCTTTCGACTCCATCTGCAGAGAGACCATGTTTGAAATATTTCCCCTCTACGGAATACCTGACCACATCGTAAAGGTGATCCGGGCACTCTACACCAACACCAAAGCCACTGTTATTACACCTGATGGAGTGACTGAATTCTTTGATATCCATGCTGGAGTGCTACAAGGTGATACACTGGTTCCGTTCCTCTTCATTATTGTGCTTGACTATGTCCTCTGGATATCCTTAGACATGCACCCTGAGAAAGGCCTTCAGCTACAAACAAGAAAAAGCCGCAGACACCCTGCCAAATACCTTACTGATCTCGACTATGCAGATGACCTCGCCATTATTTCGGAACATATTAGAGATGCGGAATCCCTTCTCCAAGCCCTCGAGACTTCAGCCTCCCTAGTAGGTCTCTATTGTAACGAAGCCAAAACGGAATACATCTCTACTACCACAGGTACCACAAGCATTTCCTGTCTCTCTGGTAAAGAACTAAAGCGCATGGATGATTTTAAGTACCTTGGCTCCCACATAATGGACTCATAAGGATTTCAAGACCCGGAAGGCACTTGCCTGGAAGGCGTGCAACTCCCTTGACAAGATTTGGCGCTCGAAACTGGATAACAACCTGAAACTACGCCTCTTTAAATCTGTTGTGGAGCCCATTCTCCTCTATGGAGCTGAGACCTGGACCCTAACAGTGCAACAACAGCAGTGTCTGGATGGCAATTATACCAACCTACTATGCCGTATCCAGAATATACACCAATTAGCCTAACCTGCATGTCTTTGGACTGTGGGGGAAACCGGGGCACCCGGAGGAAACCCACGCGGACACGGAAAACATGCAAACTCCACACAGAAAGGCCCCCATCAGCCGCTGGGCTCAAACCCAGAACCTTCTTGCTGTGAGGCAACACTGCCACCCCATTTCGATATGATCCAACACAAATTAAGTACTGGTAAAAACCCGTTAGAAGTCACTCCAGCAGAATATGCACAAGAAAAATAATCAGGATTTTGACCAAAATTGAGCTTCTCTGCCAGTGATGGACTTTAACAGTGTTACTTCAGGAAAGCATATCACGTAAGAGAGGTGAAGGCAGATGAAAGTGAAGAAAGACTAAGCGACAAGAACATACACAGTGATGATTATGTTCGTCCTTTGGAGTCGAAGATGACCATGACTACAATTTGTTGGGTGGCGGTTGTGGGTCCAGAGATGACTGATGAACCAATCTGGGCTTTGAAGGTATGCCTACATCTCCAAGATTGAGTACCTCACTATCTTTTTGTTGCATTCTGACCGCTGAGTGGGATCCCCACCAGCTGCAGTGTACTGACCAGGGTGAGGTGAAGCAGGCTATGTTTGGGGACCTTTTCTAGCCCCTTCCTCCATGGAGGTGAGCAGAGAGAATCCTAAACAGGGCTGCTCAGTCACCCAGGGGGCTCCCGAACTCCACTACTGCTTCGTTCCAGCAGAGAGCGACCCTATGCCCTGGGCCACCTGTGTGCAGGTTCATGACTACAGCTTCCAGTGTTTCCACACCCGCTACTTCACCAGACGATTTGAATTTGAAGTCATGACTTGCACGTGACTTGAATTAGAGTGAGGGAGAGTTGCGCAGCCATCAGCTTCACTCTGTCATCTTGACCTAACAGGGTCCAGAGGTAAGACAGAATCAAGACAGCTAGAGCTAGGTCGGGATGCAGTGGATGGCTAACAGTGTTCTATGTGATGCACTGTGCCCTGATCATGCTCCACAAACACTTTGCTGGGTCTGCCTTCCTGCCCGTAGTGGTCTTCTCCATGCAGTCTGCTAAGTCCAGTCTTCAGTCGTAAATCTGACCGGGGGAGCGAAGGGTTGCTAGTGCTTGATGTGCTAGTGCACCACCCCAGGCTAATGGAGGGAAGGAGACGCCTTACTACTCCGTTGCATGGCAGTCAAGGACGGCACATGCCCACAGCCCTGAACGCATACGTAGAGACTAGCGAACAAAGTGTGCTGTACAACCATGACTTAAATAGTGGAGCTCATTAACAAAGACGTGAAACAGGTACACAATCATGTGACATGATCAGGTGTGGTGCAGTGGCTGATGGGAAATGTAGTCCAGTGTAACACAAATAATATATATTTCACAAAAGTGATGTATTTCATTACTGTTTTTATTTAGGCTAATGTCTAACTCTGCAAAAATAAGATTGTGTAAGGAGCTAGTTTAACAAATGCCAGTAAATAGGTCTTTCTCACCACGTGATTAAATTGTTTGATAGCAACAGTGTGTGCCATACAGTTAGTTATTCCATGAAATCAAGTCGTACATGAGCTGATAGCCAACGAGGTGCGTAGCACCAAGTCAGCTCTAAGCCATGTATGACAAGATTGAGTGGAATAACTGTTTTATTCTATCCACATTCACTGGATTTTGAGAAACCGAGCATTTTTTTTTGCAAATTCAATAAATAAAAACTTTATACAAAATGTCCGACAATTATTTACACTTAGAATGTAAACAAACCGGCAAAATGACAGGAGTAATTTGTGAAAAATGCAATAATAATAATAATAATAATAATAATAATAATTCTTGAAAAAAAAAAAAGATACATTCTTGTCAAACATTTTCATTCCATATTTTGTTGCTTTTTTTTTTGTATTTTTGGGGGTTTTGTTTTTGTCGAATAGAGTTTTTATTTTGTCCGAGGTTGGTTCAGCAACACACCCCGACATTTTATTTTTCTCCTTCTTTAGGGTTTTTTTGGCAGTTGGCAAACCAACTTAAAGTGCATATTCTGGACCAATTTTGTTTTTGTTTTTTTTTTTTTTAATATGAAAGAATGTCCCTTTACACACTCATCCAGAACGGTAATTTTGCACAAGGCCATCTGTCTACAGCAGAAAAAAAAAAAAAAAAACGCGTCTGGAAAAATTCCAAGGGAGTCTGGAGCCAGAATTGTGACGTTATCTGCAGAAGCACAAGCAGGCTGTGTGAGCTTTGCACGGTTTAAGTGCACAGCCTGTGTAGACCAAGCGCTCCCATTTTTTTTTTTATGAAGTTTATTTGACATGTCCAGTACACATTAATAAACATACAATGTAAATGTGCCAGAATTAGCCAAAATGGCTATTTTATATCTGTTGTCCATGGACCGGTGTTAAAAGGTCAGATGCATATTAAAAGAATCAATATACATAAACTACACATACATTATGGTAAATAGGTAAAAAGACACTTACCACATAAAACATACAATTACAGTAGGGGCAGTAAAGATAGGGGGAAGAAAGAGAAGGTTAAAAAAAAGCAGAAGAAAGAAAGAACAAACATGGCTGACATGGCAGTGGTGGTATAAAGCAACGTCCAGATACAACTGATCAGTACACTGAGTGCAGAATTATTAGGCAAGTGAGTATTTTGACCACAACATCCTTTTAATGCATGTTGTCCCACTCCAAGCTGTTTAGGCTTGAAAGCCTACTACCAATTAAGTATATCAGGTGCTGTGCATCTGTGTAATGAGAGGGGGTGTGGTCTAATGACATCAACACCCTATATCAGGTGTGCATAATTATTAGGCAACCTCTTTTCCTCTGGCAAAATGGGTCAGAAGAGAGATCTGACAGACTTTGAAAAGTATAAAATTGTGAGATGTCTTGCAGACGGATGCAGCACTCTTGAAATTGCGAAGATGTTGAAACGTGATCACCGAACAATCAAGCGTTTCATTGCAAATAGTCAACAGGGTCGAAAGAAGCGTGTGGGGAAAAAAAAGGCGCAAAATAACTGCACATGATCTGCAGAAAATCAAGCGTGAAGCTAACAAGCAGCCATTAGCATCCAGTTCTGCCATATTCCAGAGTTGCAACATTCCTGGAGTGTCAAAGAGTACAAGGTGTGCAATACTGAGGGACATGGCCAAGGTAAGGAAGGCTGAAAAACGACCACCACTGAGTAAGGCACACAAGATAAAACGTCAAGACTGGGCCAAGAAATATCTTAAGACTGATTTTTCTAAGGTGCTGTGGTCTGATGAGATAAGAGTGACTCTTGATGGGCCAGATGAATGGGCCTGTGGCTGGATCAGTAATGGGCACAGAGCTCCACTCGGACACCAGCAAGGTGGAGGTGGAGTACTGCTATGGGCTGGTATCATCAAAGACGAGCTTGTTGGACCTTTTCGAGTTGAGGATGGACTCAAACTCAACTCCCAGACCTACTGCCAGTTCCTGGAAGAAACCTTCAAGCAGTGGTATAGGAAAAAGTCAGCATCTTTCAAGAAGAACATGATTTTCATGCTCCATCTCATGCATCCAAATACTCCACTGCGTGGCTAGCCAGTAAAGGTCTGAAAGGTGAAAAAAATAATGACATGGCCCCCTTGTTCACCTGACCTAAACCCCATAGAGAACCTGTGGTCCATTATAAAACGTGAGGTCTACAAAGAGGGAAAACAGTACACCTCTCTGAACAGCATCTGGGAGGCCGTGGTTGCTGCTGCACACAATGTTGGTCGTGAACAGATAAAGAAATTGACAGAATCTATGGATGGAAGGCTTTTGAGTGTCCTCATGAAGAAGGGTGGCTATATTGGTCACTGATTTTGTTTTTGTTTTGTGTTTGAATGTCAGATATGTTTATTTGCAAATCTGGAGTTGTCATATCAGTGTACCTGGTGAAAATAAATAAGTGAAATGGCTACACATTTGGTTTTTATTAAGTTGCCTAATAATTCTGCACAGTGAAAGTTACCTGAACACATACATATTCTCCTAAAATGGCCAAAACTAAAAACACCCCACTCTAACTTCCATACATATTCAGCTTTGATATTTATGAGTCTTTTTGTTTGATTGAGAACATAGTTGTTGTTCAATAATAAAACTAATCCTCAAAAATACAACTTGCCTAATAATTCTGCACTCCGTGTAGAGGTGCTAGTGGTGTAAAGCTGTTTAGCATTGACATGTTTGGTGGCTAACTAGCCACTTCTTTAGATTGTATTTGAATATATGATGTGTATTTATGTCTCTGATGTGGGACGGTATTATGTTCCACTCAGGTGCAGCTCTAATGGAACATGCAGATTGGCCAAAACTGCTTTTTCTGAGCTGAATTAGACAGTCCCCTCGAACTGTGCTTCGTGTAGCTATATTTGCAGATGATCCTGTTTTTATTAATTGTCTTAAAACTGAAGGAACAAGACCATTAAGAATCTTATTAAACAAGCCCTGTGATGACCTGGTGACTTGTCCAGGGTGAACCCCGCCTTTCGCCTGTAGTCAGCTGGGATAGGATCCAGCTTGCCTGCGACCCTGTAGAACAGGATAAAGCGGCTACAGATGATATGAGATGAGATGAGATATATTAAACATACGTTTGTGTATTTGACAAGGTTTTCCCAACTCAGTAGTTTATATTTTGTTAGAATGAGACAGTGGTGATGATGTCTAGGTTTTTTATCAAGAACTTTAAGAGTTTGTTTATATAGTGAGTGGATGGGCATAAGACATGCTGTATTGGCCTGAGACCAGGTTGTTAAGCAATATGTAATGTGAGAAAAGATCACTGAATGCATATACATAATTGCAGCCTCTGCTGACATACAATTCCGGATGAATCTAAAGTTTGCGAGGTTGAACTTAACTCACTGACGAACCTTTTTGATCTGAGCTTTAAATGAAAGATTTCTATCTATCAGAACACCAAGATACTTAAATTCTGAGACTACCTGCAGTCTTTCCCCTGCTACATATACATCTGGCTCATTGAAGTGTTTATTTGACTTACTAAAGAACATGCACACTGTTTTGGACACATTCAGTTGCAGACAGTTTTGTTTTAGCCATGTTGTAACTTGTTGCATTAACTTTGTTAACTGACCGGCAACTCGTACTGCACTACTACCATGGATGAAGATTACAGTATCATATGCATACATTTGAATATTAACATCAGGGCAAACTGTTGGCAGGTCATTAACATACAGTACAGGGTGAATAAAAGTGGACCCAGTATGGATCCCTGTGGAACACCAGTAGGCATACCAATGGGTTGTGATTGATAACTCCTTACTCTAACAAACTGTGATTGATTTGCTAGATATGAACCAATCCAATTAATGGAATGCGTAGAAAAGTTAAAAGTAGATAATTTAGATAAGAGAACACTATGATTAATGGTGTCAAATGCCTTTTTTAGATCTAAAAAAAAAAAAAAAAAATGGCCCCAACAATTCCTCCTCGGTCTAATAAGGATTTTAGTTTTTCAGTGAAAAAACAGTTTGCTGTCTCAGTTGAGTGGTTAGCACGGAAGCCAAATTGCATTGGATGCAGCGGAGAGGAACATGTGTTTAAAAATGCAATAGTTTGTTCTGCTATAAGTTTTTCAGTGACCTTGGATATAACAGGAAGGATGCTGATTGGTCTGTAGTTACAGGCAGAGAGACGATCTCCACCTTTAAAAATGGGAGAGACAGCAGCCAATTTCCAAACACTTGGGAAGACTCCCTCTGTTATTGAGAGGTTTACTATTTTTGTGATGGGACAGAGCAGAGGTGTTGACAGCTCTTTGAGCATAACTGAGGTCATACCAATGACATTCTTAGCTCTTGACGACTTGAGAGCCCTGGTGTTCTCGCTCATTGTCCGGTCTTTTGGAAAACGATGAGTACTAATCCCATCAAGATTGGTGTTGCTACACCCTCCTACAATACATCTGTTAACCATTTTAATAATTACGCAATAACATTGAAAAAATTTGCAGAAAACCACCAGGTCGTTTTCTCATAAACAAACCAGCGCTGACGTAGGATTCAGAAGGAGGCGTCCCACAGATGACGTCATGAAAATCAACGTTTCCTGGGAAATCCAAATGCCAAGTTTTTTCAGAGGCGGACCAATTCGCCTCAAATGGCTTGATCTCATCTCATCTCATTATCTCTAGCCGCTTTATCCTGTTCTACAGGGTCACAGGCAAGCCGGAGCCTATCCCAGTTTACTACAGGCGAAAGGCGGGGTATACCCTGGACAAGTCGCCAGGTCATCACAGGGCTGACACATAGACACAGACAACCATTCACACTCACATTCACACCTACGCTCAATTTAGAGTCGCCAGTTAACCTAACCTGCATGTCTTTGGACTGTGGGGGAAACCGGAGCACCCGGAGGAAACCCACGCGGACACGGGGAGAACATGCAAACTCCACACAGAAAGGCCCTCGCCGGCCATGGGGCTCGAACCCGGACCTTCTTGCTGTGAGGCGACAGCGCTAACCACTACACCACCGTGCCGCCCCTTGGCTTGATTTCAACTGAATTTTTTTTCTGGTATTGCGCAAGGTAAAAAAAATTGCAGAGAATGCAGAATGTTACAGATATTTGACCAAAGTTTAATATAAAATAGGAGAATTACATTGATCTTGCTCCTGAATTTACCCGTGATATGCACTTTAAAGGTGCATTACCTCCACCGACTGGGCTAGTGTGTGGAACAGGAGCTATTGCCAGGGGGGTGCTATATTCTTTTAGCTATTTCTGTTTCTTTTAAATACATGGTAAAGTGATATACTGTATCTGATTTGATGTGCTCTGCCATTTTGTTTTTCTCTACTCATGGTATATGAGCTGATCGCCGATTAATAGAGTAGCCAATTAGAGCATGCAATTGCTCATATCCGGTGAATGTGGATAGAATAATAACAGGTATAACACTAATCCGTTCAGCTCGTACTCAGCATCTGTCAGAACGTCTGCCGTGTTCCTGCACCATCACGTCATCAAAACATAGAAGAGCACTTCCACGTTCTGTACAGATGACCGTTTTAAAATGTTTCACTGACCAAACCTCATACAAAGATCTTCATAGAGAGAAATGAAATTGACCCAACAGATCAGAAGTGAGAGAATGAATCAGTGATTAGAAGAGAAGAGAATTCAGTGGAGTGAAGAGACGGTGATGAGACTCGTGTTTAAATGCAGCGAGTGGCTTTTACATCATGTGATGAGACAGAGATTGATGATGCTGATCATCAAAGTGAGAATTCATTTCCTGTTGTAAACATAGCATACTTTACAATCTGGTAGTAATGTTGTTTTTCCATCAGTAGATTAGGTTGTAAACGGAGGTGGGAAGGACAGAGGCAGGGAGTCTTTCAGTGGAATTGGAATGAAATCATTAACTGTGATTTTCTCCTGTTTTTTTTACTTTTAACCAGAGCTTAAAATGTGAAAACCTTACTCCTTCTGGTCCAGATATATGCAAGAGGAAAAAAAAAACATCAGATCAGACTGGAAAGCCTGTAGTTTTCAGAACTATGCAGAAGATATGACCAGGTGAAGGGTTTTCTGTACATTTAATCACACGCACACTGTTTACAGATGCCGAGTGTGATCCAGTCACTAACCCGAGTCCAAGAGCTGCTGTCGCTCACGCCAGGAATGTGAGAGGAGGGAAAATCAATAGCCTTCCATCTTAAATCACGCCCATTCTTTTCTCCATCAATAACTGCTCAGCAAGAATTAAATGCATTCCTATTTGCATAGACGACTAAACCGTGCCAAGATGCAACGGCGCTGAAAGACAGATGACTGGCAGCTTCACAGCTCTTAAGCACAAGAGACTGATCAAATGATATGGAACCAACCAAGTGATGTTTATGAAAGATCTTAAAAGTGTTAGTTGTGTTTTAAATCTGTATCAAATGTTATACACATTATGCTGCCTGAATTTATTTTTATAATCAAAGTCTCAAATAAAATCTTATCTCAGGATAATCTTATCAGGATATAGATAAACACATACTCACCAGCCATTTTATTAGGAACACCCACCTGCTGTTTGATGCAGTTCTCTAATCAGTCAATCCCTTGACGGCAGCGCGACGCATCAAATCATGCAGATACAAATCAAGAGCTTCAAGTTCATGTTCACGATGTTCAAACATCAGAATGGGAAAAATTGTGATCTCAAAGTGCGACTTTCTTTCACTGTGGCATGGGCGTTGGTTTGAGCCAGATGATTCGAGTTTGGTTTGAGTGTTTCAGAACCTGCTGATCTCCTGGGGTTTTCACACACAACAATCTGTAGAGTTTACACAGAATGGTGCAAAAACCAAAAAACATCGAGTGAGTGAGGGACAGTTCTGTGGGTGGAAACAAATGCCTTGTTGATACGTAAGAGAGGGTTAGAGGAAAATGGACAGATTGGTTCGAGCTGCCAGGAAGGGACTCGTATAGCAACTCATATAATCACTCTTTACAACCGTGGTGAGCAGAAAAGCATCTCAGCATGCAACAGCAGAACAGAAGAACACACTGGGTTCCACTCCTGCAGCCAAGAACAGGGATCTAAGAATCAAGAACACGTTCCTATTAAAGTGGCCAGGGACTGTATATAAAATTCAAGATCACATAGATAAAAACCAAAATTTGCTTTATCTTAATCCTGATTGGTCAGAAGGTGTTGATTAATTTTCTATACCAGCAGCTTT